>NC_025692.1:4611661-4668429 GCF_000633955.1 Camelina sativa | reverse complement strand
GCGGGATCACAATGATCAAAACATTCTTCTCTTTCTCCTGCAAGAAAGGTTTCAAAAACGACCAGCCAGTTCCGATCAAGATGATCACGGTGAAGAGAAGAACAACACGGATGAACTGGAAGATGTAAAAGAGTATATCCCATCCATGAGGCGTTCCAGTGATCTTCACGTAATGTTTATCTTCAGCTGCACAGATCAGATTCAACGATTTGATTAAAAGCAAACCTCCCATGAGGAGATGGATCCGATGAACGGTTAGTTTGTTCGTGTAGCAAGTGTAGCTCCAGAAACCGAGGAAAGCAACGTAGCAGAGGAAGAAGAAGGAGTATAGAGTAGGCAATTGAGTAGATCCAGCTGGTAAATAGTCTTTAGATCCGTTGGGATCTTTGTTATACATCTCCGTTCGAACCGCCATGGATACTTTGGTTTCGGGGACGCAATTGGCGAAGAAGAGAGAGTACTCGTTAGGGGAAGTGACTGGGTAAGATTGGTTGAATCTGGAGTTCGGAGGTGGTGACAGATCTCTGAACGTGAAGAGATGAGTGACGTAGTGCGAATCGAGGACGCAGAATCTAGGGTTCTGCTGGATCTCGAGGAGGACCTGGAGAAGTGACTCTTCCGAGAGGAGGAAGAATCCGAGACGCGAAGGCTCTGGATTCGGATCTGAGGAGGTGGAGACGACGGAGACGGATGAGATTGAGACGGTTACGTGGCCTGTGTGTGTGAATCCGAATTTCTCGAAGAGGATCATCGGACGTGCGTCGTCGGAGATGACGAGGGATTTGATCTCCGCCATTGAAGGTGCGGCCGAGAAGAGGAGGAAGAAGACGACGACGACGACGGAGAAGGGCATTTTCGTCATTGTTACTACTCCGGGAGAGAGAAGACGTGTAAAAGAGGATTGAACTAAAACGTCGGCGAAGTATGTTTTTATAGTCTCATTTTTAAGTTATCAGATCTGAATCTCTCTCTCTCTCTATGCAGTTTTTTACATATCCTTTTTTGATTAGATTATAGAATTTAAGTTTGACCAATAAAATTCATTACATGCAACAAATTTTGATTTTAATAACACATCTAACATTCCTAAGATATAAAATATATTATATGATAAAACTTAAGGGATAAATACTAAAAACATAATATTACAAAAATTTGATTTTAGTGACAGGTCTGCATTTCAAATGTATACTCACTCAAGTTTGGCGGATTGAGTTATTGTTTGTCAAGTATGTGAATTGTGATGATGATGACTTGAAGAAAATAGCTTTGGAAATGAAGAAACTTTTTGATAAGTATTGGGAGGGTTACAAGCTTATTTTGGCTATTGGAGCTGTTTTGGATCCACCACTAAAACTGTAAATACTCGAAATAGCTTATCATAAAGTAAATTTCTTTATTTCTAAGCTGAAGATTAAAGAACTTAAGAAGAATTTGGAAATGATTTATAAAGTTTATCATGCTAGATCTTCAGGTATTTCAAGGATAACAAATCCACATGACATACTTAGTGAATCTTTACTTGAAGATGCTTTCGATAATGTAAGTATCTTCTTATACATTAAAATTCCATTGTCAAATTGTCATGATGTGATGATAATGCTAGTCTGATGTGAATTTTTCTAATGTAGGATCTATTTGAGTTGGAGAAAAGCATTGAAACTGGCGTTAACACCACAAAGACACATTTAGCCATTTATTCGGAGGAGCCGAGATTAGAGTAAAAATCTTTTCCAAATTTAGATGTTCTTAAGTACTGGAAAGATAACCGAAAATGTCTTCAGGATGTAGCTTATATGGCTCTTGGTATTCTCAATATTCCAATAACAACGGTTTCATCAAAATCAGCATTCAATATTGGATCTAGAGTGTTGACACCATGCAGAAATAAGTTGCTTCCTAAAAATGTCCAGGCATTACTTTGCACTCGTAACTAGCTGCGCGGTTTTGCAGAATATGAAGGTACCTAGAAGATAGTGATGACAATTGCTATGAAAATGCTAGAAAAACAACAAGATCAGGGGTGGAGAGTTCAAGAACATGAGACCCATAGTGTTTCATGAAACACGGAAATGGAGACCGTCAAATGTAAGTGTTTGCCTCAAATTCTCTTTACTATCTAATCATTTATTTTCATGAACTAGCTGGAAATTTTATTGCCTATTCAAAGATTTGTTATTGAAATTTATATTTTCTGGTTCTTGATACTTTACACTTTACAGATCGGATAAGGTTTTGTGAATCTGTTGTTGATGAAACGGTTCCTTTGCAAAAGTTTCTCTCGGTAGTATGGTCTGAACCAGATTCAAGCGGTGAACACATGAGTCTGCATGTGTCCATATGGTATCTGTGAAGCTTTCTTTTTCTATGTTCTTTCAAGAGTGCAAAAAAAAATTTGTTCAAAATGGTACCTATTGTGCATACATCTTCATTTGTTATTGAAATATGTTTTTTGTTATTGAAGTATAGGTTTTTGTTATTGAAATACATCTTTATTGTTATTGAAATATACATCTTCAAAGAAAAATAATATTCAGTTTATATGAGTTTATATGGATTTAAATGGGTTTATGGGTTAAGAATATTTAAATGGGCAAAATTAAATGGGGCTTAAACTTAAATGGGTTTATATGAATTTAAAGTTAAATAGGGTAGGTTTGCCCATATTGCCATCACTATACCCTATACTATATATATACTCTATAAGTTGTTTAAGTCTTATTGTTGGTTGAATGATTGAATCACGTTTAGTTAAATTAATAAATGATGTTCTGATTTTTTTTAATAAATAATACTTCTTCCGTTTCTAAATATAAGATGTTTTAACTAAAACACATAGATTAAGAAGTCTTTACTTTTAACAAGTTCAATCAATCAGAAACAATACTGTATAATATAAAATGCTAAACTAGTCTAAAAGTTATATAGAAACTTGAAAACATTATCTTCTCTAAAAAATCTTATATTTTGAAATGCAAGGAATCTTATATTTTGAAATGGAGGGAAGAAGTATACGATTCGAAAAAATTTTACATAAAATGAGATTGATGGGTTATGAATACTTTTTTTTTAATTGATGAGTCAGCCATATTCGTCTGCCAAATAAAACAACCGCGTTCCGTTCGGTCTCTCTAAAGTCTAAACCTTTATTTTTTCTAACTGTACATTGCATCTTCCACGAAAAAATTGCATCTTTCCTTTTCCGTGCATAGAGCAAATTAAAGTCTCCATCTTTTGATCTTCAAATCCCTAGTTTTCTTGCTTCTTCTACTCTCCCTCCATGGCATTGCCATCATCATCACTAATGGATAATCTCATAATCGAAGAGAGAGAAGAAGTTATGGTCTCTTCTGAGAACGGCGGCAAAGGCCGTTGCTTGAGTAAAGCCCATTTCCTTAAACCCTTTCCGACCTCCATTGATGGCTCTGTTACTGTAGCCAAGCTTCCCCGTCGCGCTGATACTTCTCTGCAGCTAGAGACTTCAAGGGATTTCTTCTCTGGGTTTTGGTTGGCAGAGCGTCATTTCGTATCTTGGCTTGGAAAAATGGAAGCTTTGTATAAACCCATTTGGAAAAAAGCTGGGATTTTTGAAGCAATCAAGGCATCTACTTACAATATCACGAAAAGCCCGTCTCTGATCTTCTCCGTTTCCGAGAAATGGTGTTCCGAAACCAAATCTTTCATCTTCCCATGGGGTGAAGCGACGATTACGTTAGAGGATGTAACGGTGCTTCTAGGGTTTTCTGTTTTGGGTTATCCTGCTTTTGCTCCTTTAGATACCTCAGAGATGAGAGCTTCCGCAGCGAAACTTGAGAAATTTAGACTAAAGAAAGCTTTCAGAGGTGAGAGAGTGAGCTTAAGATCATGGAAATCGATCTTCTTTGGTAGAGGTGATCAGATGGAGCATGAAGCTTTTCTTGTTCTGTGGCTTTCGTTTTTCGTTTTTCCAGCTAGAGCTCGTCGTTGTATTACTAAACATGTTATCCCAATCGCTGTTCGTTTAGCTAGAGGTGAAAGGATTGCTCTTGCCCCCGCTGTTCTCGCTGCCCTGTACAAAGATTTGGGTCAACTCAGTGATTTCGCTAGAGGCAAATGTGCTGTCAAAGTTAATCTCAGGTCTCTCTTTAAGTTAGTCCAAGTTTGGGCATGGGAGAGATTCAGGAACATTAGACCAAAGCCTAGAGATATACCCAAAGGTGAACCTAGGATAGCTCAGTGGGACAGTCTCGCACAAGGATCTAAGGATGTGAGATTGAATTTTGATGATTTCGACTGGCGACCTTACACTTAACCGTTGAAGAACTGGAACCCTCTTCGTTTTTACCTTGAAGAAGCTATGTGGGTGACTGTTGATGACAATCTTGAAGAAGAGTTTGTTTCATTTGCTCGATGTGTGAGGAGTTCTCAGCTTGTTGGGATTGGTTTTGTTGAGGATTACTATCCTAATCGTGTTGCAATGCAATTTGGCCTGTCTCAAGATCTGCCTGCAGGTTTGCTTACTCTTCACAGACACTTCACTGAAAAGGATTCTTGGGATGATTACAGTAAGTCCCTTGATGGGTTTAAGCTCTACATGCCTTCACGCCACGATCGAGGTTCTGTCACTGCGAGATACCAAGACTGGTGGTTGAAATCAGTATCAGACTCTCTGAGTTCTAAAGAGATGCAGAAAGAATCAACTGAAGCTTTTAATGCAAGGAATACATTTGATGATGATGATGATGATATAGATACAGATGGATCTCCCAATGTATTGCCTTTGAGTCAAGTGATTCAGAAGTTAGACGAAGGCTTTCCTAAAAGATGCAGATCGAGGAGGCGTAGGTTGGCAAGGAGATATAAGATAAGTGAGAATAATGATGAGAGTTCTATGGATGAAGAAGATGGTTACATGCCCGTTGCTCAATTGATCAGATCCAGGAAGAAGTGTAGTGATGTAGAGAAAACTGGAGGTGATGCTTCTGATACACTTGGAAAAAGAACTAGAAGATATATGGTGGTGGATAGCGATGATGATTCAGAGCCTTGTCAAAACCATGCTTCCATGGAAGTAAAGCAAAGGAGTGTAGAGGATGATGAAACTGCCAAAAAAACAGAGAATGCAAGGCAAACATGTGATAATGTAGAGAAGAAGGCAATGGTCGATGATGCAACCAAGGAATCAGAGTCTTGGCTACATGAAGATAGAGAAATGAAGAAAAGATGCATTGGAAAATTTACCAGTGAAGTTAAAATGGAAGATGTTGATGAGAGATTGAGGCAGAGAAAGCTTGCAATAGAGGGGATAGCATTGGAGCTGGAGACTCGTATTATCAAGGTGCAGACGAGTTTGGCAAAGATTAGAAATTGGAAAGCCAGAGGAAACCAGACCATAAATGGAGCTTCTGCTTAGCTAGGGAAACAAAACAACAAGTATCACTCTCTAAAGAGAATTATTCAACTTTTGTATAGTCGATTCTTAGAGTTAAAGTTGGTAAGCCTTCAAAGACCTGTTGTCAGATAGTCTCACATAACAATATATTCCACAAGCACATTGCAAACTACACGTCGTTTTCTCGAAGACTTAACATAAATAGCCTACAAAACCTGCAAATAGCGTTTTCTTGGTCCAAAAACAACCTACAGAGCAAAACGTGGAGAAGCAAATGACAATACAACAAACAAACAAATACTATACAAGCAACGAACGATGAACACTCACTCACCCTCTCTCTCTCTCCTTATTACAAAAGAAAAGAAACATCACATAACGCAGAAGATCTGGAGAAGAACCAAGGACTTGAAACTTCACATAAAGCTTATAACTTTACGACAATTTACACCTCGAGTATTTCCAATGGCTATCCAGCTTCAGGCTTTAGGTCATGGTACTCACTCTTGTCAGTGTCCGTACTGTTCCTTGGAGGATCTGAATCTCTTGTTGTCCCGTTCTGACTCCTTCGTCTTCTCCTATCCTGAGATCCCCATAATTGGTAAAAGAATTCAGCAGCAAACTCAACAAAAATATTCTATGGTTAATATACATAAGAAGGCAGTTTTCAAAGTTCTGCTACCTCTCTAGGAATTGGGTATTCTTCGGATTCAAGCATACGGGCAACTTGGCTCATCCTCGGTCGTTTCTCAGACATTGGATCAACACATCTTAGAGCAGTCAAGAGTGTTCTTTTTAAAGCACTTGTAGATGGTTTTGTTTCGAGGTTTGGGTCAATCACTTCTTCTGATCGTCTTTGTTGGACCATCATCTTCAGCCATTCCACCAAATGTACCTTCAACATGGTTAGAAGATGTCAGGGAACTCTCGTGAGGGAGCAGAGTTTATGTGTTTAGATGGTCTTTACTCTTTATGAACGTTACCTCAGGTGGTGGGCGAGCATAGTCCACCGGATATCTACCAGTTATAGCTTCCAAGAGTACAACCCCAAAGCTGTAGACATCACTTTTCTCATTCAGAAGACCGGAATTCGCATACTCTGGAGCTACATAGCTGGAAACAAAGAACCAAAAAAAGTTAGTTCCCAAGAGCAAGTGAGCAACTTGTAAAAAGGGTAAAGAGTATACAGAGAGAAGTCAGTACTCTTACCCAAAGGTACCCATAACTCTGGTAGTTATAAAACTTTTATCAGCGCCAAGCAGTTTCGCAAGTCCAAAGTCAGAAATTTTAGAATTGAATTTGTCATCAATCAAAATGTTGCTAGACTTTATGTCCCTGTGCACCACTTTTGGTTCAATGGCCTCGTGAAGGTACGCGAGCCTGCATCACCCCCCATCGTCTCAGGTGAGGATAACGAAAACATAACCAAGAAAAAGAAACAGAAAAACCGTCACAAGACTTACGCTTTGGCTGTTCCAATAAGAATTTTCACTCGTGCCTCCCATGTAAGATATTCATGATTTTGATTGTCTCCACGGAGCCATTGCTCCAAATTTCCATTGTTAACATACTCATATACCAGCATCCTAATTTAAGTGTTACAGCATCTGATGTTTAGTGAAGTTCAGAAGAAATTCTACATATCACTTACAGCAGAACATACATACCTCTGTGTTCCTTCCATGCAATATCCAAGAAGGCGGACCAAGTTTTTGTGGCGAACATGACCTATAGCTTCAACTTCTACCCTGAAGTCTTTGTCAGCTTGCCCTCTAAGGAATACAAAATACCACCATTAGTAAAAGAAGAAGATTCAAGAAATTTTGAATCTTGATTCACCATTTTTTTTAAGACTTACAGATTGTTGAGCAACTTTTTAACAGCAACAGGAGTACCATTAACAAGGTTACCACGGTAAACAACTCCATATCCACCATCACCAATGATATTATCCCTCGAGAACTGATTTGTAGCCATCTGAAGATCTCTAAGAGTGAACCAATGTCCCCATCCTAGGTGAGAAAACTCAGGAAGACCAGACAAAGGAGATGGAGCTGTCAAAGGATTAGCAGAAGATACACTCGAGCCATCTTTCTTCTCTAAGTGATTAAAAGAGCCTGACCGGCTACTATTGCCATTTTCTGACTCTGCTACTACTATACCCTTTTCAGGTTCTTTATCCCCAAATTTCTCACTAATAGAGGGATATCCATTGCCACCATTGCTTGAAGAAACCTCATCAACTCTAATCTCTTTAATTTCTTCAGGAACACTAGTAGGAAGCTGACGGCTAACAGGGATTTGATTAGAAGAAGATCTAGAGGTCTTTCTTCTGAAAGTAAGCCATAGCGATATAGCTAAAACTACGACGAAAACAGCGGACAGAACAATCACTATTATCTCCCATAGCTCCAAACCACTGTATTTCTGAGATAATGTGTTGTTTAAACCTGAACCCATCTTCTGAGCTCCGCTTTACTCACCTGAAAAAAGATGAGAGGTAGAATCGATGAATTCAGAACTCAAAACACTAAAAAAACTCTATAATAACTTGTGCTGCTTATACAGAAAAAAAAAAGTAGAGGAGCCAGTTAAAAGAACCATTTGTAGACCTGAATCAAAGTAATCAAACCACAGAAACACAAAGCTTATACACCAAATATAAGATTTGAGCTACTCAAACATAGAAATCTATCCATAGAAAATGCACATAGCCTCTCTCCTTTAAGAAGCCAAAAATGGAAAGGAACACGCAAAAAGACAAGAAAGAGAACAAAAGTGACTTGAGAAAAATCAGATTCAACAAACCAACATTGTACCTAAGTCCCAAGAATTGCCAGCTGCCAGATTATTCAGTTCTCAGACCAAACGCCAGCTAAACACTATAGCTGGATAGAAAACTACATGTTGAACTAAAAAAGGAAAGATAACTCAAACAGCAGCTAATCTAGAAAAAAACCTCTACCGACAATAGAAACAAATTCAAGAAACAAACAAATCCATCGCATTGTATGAATCAAAGAACGACCAAAAGAGAGAGTCTTGAATTAAACTCAAAGAACTTACAATTATAAATAGGGTTCTAAAGTGAGAAGAACAAACCTGATGGGGATAAAATTTTGGGGGGATTTCAGAGAGACATTGAAGGAAAAAGTCAGATCTTAACCAGCATTGACTAGAAAGTTTCCAGCTTTGGATCTTTTTGTAAAGATCTCTAACCTAAAAGACAAGAACCTAAGCAGTGAAAAAGAAAAAAAAATCAAAGACCAGAAATGAATGTGAGTGGGAAAGATTGCAGCTTTACCCTTAATTGCAGCTGTGTTCCAATAATAATAACAAAAGAAAAAAAAAACAGTAAGAAAAAAAAAAGAAAAAGGATATAAAATCCAATTATTTATTCTGGCTTTTATTAGCTAAGCAAAAAGTGACGACCGACGGACGAAGACGAAACAAGGTGAAGACTTTTTGTGGTTTTGGTTTTTGTGAGGAGAGATTAAAAAGTTTTTAAAAGAGTGAAGAAGAAGAAGAAGAAGAAGAAGACTCACTCTAATAAAAAGGTTTAGTTTTTTTGGTTGTAACTGACAGACTGTAAGTAACTAAAGGGAAATGTCAAAGTAAATCTAATTTACTCGTTGACAAAAATAATAAACCTCATTTACTTTTTTGGTCTTGATTATGAATAAATGTCAAAATTAATTCCATTTATATTGTTTTATTTATTTATGTAGAATAAAAAACGTCTGATGTTTTGTTTTCTCTCCAAACTGTGTTTATGATGGGTAAATAATCTCTTTTGTCCAAAAAAAAAAAAAAGAGAAGAATGGTATCGATCTCACTGAAGTTTTGGATAAAATAGAAAGACAGAATTATAAATCAAATTGATGAAAATGAACAATACTTATTAATGGACATTTATAAACAAAAAATATTTGCAAGGACTACATAGACCTAACATATAATGCATGTGAAAGTACGAGTGTGTTAGTTAACTTAAGCTGTTAAGCAGCTGAAACTTTAAATTTGATATACTATCAGATTCACCAGCCAAAAAGTATCACCATCTTTAGTTTTCAGCAAATAACACATGGATATTAATAAGTATAAATCAAATTTATAAATAGTCCAGTCTAACTAGGCGGCTCGATTCATGTTGTAATAGTTTTTTAGAAAATAATAGTAATAATAATCTCCATGACGAATTGATGAAAATGACATAATGTTTTCGTAAAAGTTAAATGAATGCAATTTCAGATAACGTATGACCAATTACACTAGTTGGTGGCCATATTACATTCATCTCTGCAATAACGGTCGACGTTACAAAAAATAGCCTTATCTGAAATCACAACACAAGTGTTGAGTCAATATATAACACGCTATCTCAGCAGCTGATGCATGAATTGTTTTGTTTTTGAAATCTTCATCTCCAGTTTTGATTATGGTAGACTGTTTGAATTATATAAAAAATAAACACACACACAGACTTGGTATTTAAGTATCTTTGAGATTGATCGGAGTTTGATTGCTTATAGAAAGCTAAAAAGACATTAGTGGAATTTGCCAAAACACACATTTGAAAAAGAGATATATTTTTTTTTAAAATTGAGTATTTTATATACATAGCATCCAACACGCACTACTACGATAAAACAAAACTTGTAAGCATTGTTGTTCTTCTTGCGGATAAGTGAAACAAATGAAATAGGAAGGGTTACACAAAAAACAGAACTTTTTAGTACAAAGCACGAAAATTTATTTTTATAAACATACAAAATTTCTGAAAAGACGTGTGTGTAATTCTCGTTCAACCGACAGTTATCTTAAACCAATCTTCAAGATGATTCTCTTTTCGGTCATTCGAGATAACTAAAAAATAGGTATGTGGTTGAAAGAAACGAGTAATTTCTCGACATTTAATTTAGCTAGGGGCTATATTTGAATGATTTGCAAATAGAGGGGTCTTTATAGAAAACGTATAAAGAAAGGGACAAAATCTGAAAAAGGAATAAAGCACGAAAAATATAAAATAAAAAGGCCAAACTCCTTCCAACCAAAGGCACACCACCATTGAACTTCCCCTCTTAACACGCAAGTAGTACTACTTGTTTATCTCTCCTCGCCATGAAGTGAAGTCTGAGAAGAAAAGAGAGAGAAGCTCCGATCTGATATTAACCTTGGAGTTTTCCTTCGGAGAAACAATCGCCGATTTGGTCTGTGTAAATAAAAAAACGATGTTTTGCGACTGCTTCTACTGGAACAAAGGAATCTCCGAGTTGGAATCGGAATCTTACGAGTCAAAGCCTTCCTTCTCGCTACCCTTGCCTCTTCCTCCATGGCCTCAAGGTTCACAACTTACAACCATAATTTGCAATTCTTGTATTATTTTTTTTTAATCATATTTTTTAATAATTAAATTAAATCATACAATTTGTAGTTTTAAACTTACAAAACCAAACTAGTTTTTATTTTATTTTTGTATTTGTAATTTTGACCAATCAACCTATGTTAAGTACTTCTCATTTCAGAAATATTTATTAATTCTTGAATTTGCTTTTGTTTAATCAAACAATTGATTTTGATCAGTCATACATCAAAACCAAAACTAATCTTTTAATGTTTCCATTTATTATCATGATTATTCAGCAGTTTAGTTCCTTTTTATTTTTACTTTTATTTTCCTTTTTCTGAAAGACTAATAAAATTCGTTGGAGAATATTCAACATTGGTTTGCCTGAGCTTTATATCTGTTTACTGATTCTTTGTGTTTGACATTTGATGATTCGAGATATATTTGTTCTATGGTCAAAGTTATTGGACTACTTAGAACATTCAATGGAACTGAAGCTAATAAAAAGTTGTAGGGATCAATAGTATTATTTTAGCTACTGACTTTTATGCGAAATTAATCTTCTGCACATGTTAATAATTGCAACGAGGTAGGTTTTTTGTTAGCTTCAGTAATGTCTATGACCGTATTGTATTTATTTATTAAGGTTGCACCAACGAAGACGGATATGGTATATGGTATACTATTAATACAATCATTGTTTAGACATGTTTTTTTTTTTTTCTTTATTGGTTAATTTTGTTTAGATGATATATGTCTTGATTCTTCTTTATGTCCTAAGTGCCAACAACCGCCTTGGATAAAGTTGGAGTAATAGTTGATGACGATAAAGTTGATCATTTAGTTGTGGTTATGATTAATTACTATTATCTTAGTTTAAATGCTGTCAAATTATCTTGGTTTGTGTCTAATGTTGGTTTAGTTTTTGTTTTAGGCAGTGGTTTTGCTACCGGAAGGATAAATCTTGGAGAGATCGAAGTTGTGAAAGTCACCGAGTTCGATAGAGTCTGGAAATGTGGCACTTCCCGTGGTAAAACTAGATGCGCCTCTTTTTACAAACCTGTGGGGATACCTGATGGTTTCCATTGCCTTGGTCATTACTGTCAGCCAAGCAATGAGCCATTAAAAGGCTTTGTTCTTGCAGCTCGGGCTAACTACCCCGATCATAACGCGGATGATCATCTCCCTCCTTTGAAACAACCCGTGAACTATTCTTTAGTTTGGAGTTCAGATTCAGATTGCTACTTCTGGTTGCCTAATCCTCCGGCTGGTTACAGAGCCGTGGGAGTTATAGTCACCGACGGACCAGAGGAGCCTGAAGTTGATGAAGTGAGATGTGTAAGAGAGGATCTTACAGAGAGTTGTGAAGCCAGTGAGAAGGTTCTTGGCGTAGGATCTTTTAACGTTTGGAGCACGAAACCTTGCGAGAGAGGGATTTGGTCTCGTGGAGTGGCGGTTGGGTCATTCTTTTGCTGCACTAGTAGTGATCGGTCTTCTGATAATAAAGCCGCCGCCATGAACATTGCTTGTTTGAAAAATCTTGATCCGAGCCTAAACGGGATGCCAAATCTTGACCAGGTCCATGCACTTATTCACCATTATGGACCGATGGTTTACTTCCATCCCGAGGAGACGTACTTGCCTTCTTCCGTGCCATGGTTCTTTAAAAACGGAGCTTTATTGTACCGTAATGGGACATCTCAAGGCGAAAAGATTAACCCTGATGGCTCGAATCTGCCAGCGGGTGGAGAAAACGATGGGAGCTACTGGATTGATCTCCCTGAAGACGACGAAGTTAGAAGTAATCTAAAGAAGGGAAATCTAGAAAGCTCAGAGCTTTACGTCCACGTGAAACCCGCGGTTGGTGGGATTTTCACGGACATTGTGATGTGGATCTTTTGTCCATTTAACGGACCAGCCACGCTCAAAATAGGGCTTCTCACCGTACCAATGAACCGAGTTGGAGAGCATGTTGGTGATTGGGAACATTTCACATTTCGGATAAGCAACTTCAGTGGAGAGCTTACACAAATGTTCTTCTCACAACATAGTGGTGGAGGATGGGTTGATGTATCTGATCTTGAGTTTGTGAAAGGAAGCAACAAACCAGTAGTGTACTCGTCCAAACACGGGCACGCGAGTTTCCCGCACCCGGGAATGTATCTCCAAGGACCGTCGAAGCTCGGGATTGGAGTGAGGAACGATGTTGCGAAAAGCAACTACGTGGTGGATTCTAGCCAGAGGTATAGAATCGTGGCGGCAGAGTATTTAGGGGAAGGAGCGGTTTCAGAGCCGTGCTGGCTTCAGTTTATGAGAGAATGGGGACCAACTATAGTGTATGATTCTGCAGCTGAGATCAATAAGATCTTTGATCTTCTTCCTCTGATTGTGAGGTATTCTTTTGAGAGTCTTTTTCCTATTGAGCTTTACGGCGAGGAAGGTCCTACGGGACCAAAGGAGAAGGATAATTGGGTGGGAGATGAAATGTGTTGAAAACAGAGCTCCTCTGTTTCAGTGAAGCTTGGTGAAGTGTTTTGTGTAATAGTGTTTAGATATGATGTAAAATTGTAAAAGTATTGTATTGAATGGCTGAAAAAAGTCAGCGGACCAAATGATACTTCAGTTCAGGATGTAAAATCTAATTTACAATTTGGTTTCTGTATGCAATGCGGGCACAATGTGTAGGACAGATAGATTCCTAAGTGATACAAGTTGTCATGTTTTGAATACTGATTAAGTGAACATGTGCTTCATAACATGTTATGGTTTGCTGGAACGACGTCGTCTCAGAACTCGACATTGGGATATCTAGAATAAGTTGTGGTAGACTTGTCGTAGGTTACAAAAACTCTCTCGGATTCTAAAACGACGGCGGTGAAAGGAACAAAGGTGGCAAGTTCAGCAAGAGTGCAAGACACAGAGCAGCAAAGAACAACGAAGAAATTTCAAAATCTATCTAATTTCAATTCAACGTATACTTTCCTTAAATTAGGATTTTTCACGAGAAAATTGAGATCCAAATAAAGTATGGTGAGACTCAAGGCGAGTCTCCGGGTTCTTTTTCTCCTCACGCTCGTTTCAATTCAGTTAAAGGGTTCGTTTGGATCTGAAGAAGCTTATGTGACACTTTTGTATGGAGATGAGTTCTTGTTGGGAGTTAGGGTATTGGGTAAATCGATTCGTGACACTGGATCCGATAAAGATATGGTCGCTTTGGTCTCTGATGGTGTCTCTGATTACTCTAAGAAGCTACTTAAGGTTTGGGGAATTCTCTTTTTTACACTCAAAGTTTTGTTTTTTTTTTTAATTGACTAGCTATTGAAGTTCAAAGATCTAAATAAAGCTTTCTCTTTTCGATTGAGTTTGAGCTTGAATTGATTAAATCCAGTCTCTGCTTTGTTTAAAGATATTTACTTTTGTTGTATTTTGTATGCTTCAGGCTGATGGATGGAAGGTAGAGAAGATTAGTTTACTGGCGAATCCAAACCAAGTTCATCCAACAAGGTTCTGGGGTGTTTATACAAAGCTTAAGATCTTTAACATGACTGATTACAAGAAAGGTAAGATTTTTCTGCGGTTTTTGTTTTGGATTCCGGATTGAGAACTTGAATCTCAAAAAGCTTTGTTTTTTTTTTGGGTGTGTGCAGTTGTGTATCTTGATGCTGATACTATTGTGGTAAAGAACATTGAGGATCTGTTTAAGTGTTCGAAGTTTTGTGCAAACTTGAAGCATTCTGAGAGGCTAAACTCTGGTGTCATGGTTGTTGAACCATCCGAAGCTCTTTTCAATGATATGATGCGAAAAGTGAAGACTTTGTCCTCTTATACTGGAGGAGACCAAGGGTTCTTGAATTCGTACTACCCAGATTTCCCAAATGCTCGTGTTTTCGATCCTAGTGTATCTCCTCAAGTCTTGAAAACCAGACCAGTTCCTGCTATGGAGAGGCTTTCGACATTATATAACGCTGATGTTGGTCTTTATATGCTTGCTAATAAGGTATGTGGTTAGGAAACATAGTTGTAATCAGGCTCGTAGTGATCTTGGAATGTGTACTGGTAAATTTAGGATTTGTTTTGATTGATTAAGGTATAGCTGTCATTTTCTTCAGCTGTTTGAATCTTGAGTTTTCTCATTATTTCTGCAGTGGATGGTTGATGACAGTAAACTTCACGTTATTCACTACACTCTAGGCCCTCTTAAGCCTTGGGACTGGTGGACAGCATGGCTCGTGAAACCTGTTGATGCTTGGCAAGTAGGTCTTCTTCTTCACTAGGGTTTTAGGTTTCTTTTGAGTGAATTTCTCTAAGGCTGATTTCACCATGAACAATCTCAGAGCATTAGGGTAAACCTTGAGGAAACTCTTCCTGGAACTGGAAGTGGCAAAAACCAACATGATGAACTCGTCGTCAAGTTCCTTTTCTTGTTACCTCTTTGTGCGCTTTTGTTCTTCATTTACCGATCCATTCAGGTTAAGACTTCTTTGGTACCTTCACCTCTGCTACATTCATCATTTCTGGATCGTAATTTGATTTGATGTTTTCTGATTTTCTCGCAGGGTCGTGAGGGTTCATTGTGCTGGAGCTCGTTCATCAATCAGATTAGATATCTTTATTACAAAATTAGATCTAATGGAACACTTGGTTATAGCGGTGTATCTACCATGAATCCCAGCTATCAAGTGAGTTTCAACATCAAATCGTCGTGGTTAACTTTTTTAAAGAAATTGATCTAATCTGAACAATGTTATTATTGCTTCTGTCTAACAGCCCCACAGTGGCAGCACACAGTCCAAGGTTCCTCAACACTTAGGCGCGATTTCAGTTGTAGTCTGTTTTACTGCTGTTCTGATATCTCTTGGAATTTCCTTTGCGATTGTGCCGAGGCAAATCATGCCATGGACTGGCTTGGTCTTGTTGTATGAATGGACTTTCACTATCTTCTCTGTATTGTTCGGTTGCTTCTTGCTTTTTGTGCATCAACATGGAAAGAAAATAGCAATACAGTCTGAATCATTGACCTTGGATGATTCTGGAAAAGGTATGGACATGAGAAGAAAACAAAAAGTGTGATAATTGTACCATTCTCTACAAAGTTGAGAATTAAGAATAGTGATTTTTTCACCATATTTTTTTTTGGTCTCAACAGGTCATCAGCGAGCAGGTGTGTCTTGTGACGTTACTACATTGTATTATGGATTAGGGATGGCTTTTCTGGCTATTGCTGCAGTTTCTTTACCTTACATTTTAGGAATCACCGCTTTATTTACGAGGTAAACTTTCTTAATAAACTTGCTAAGAATGGTTCTTGTTATTGGTTCAACACATTCTTCTCCTTAGATTTTGACTTGATTCATTCTCTAAGATATGTCATGATTGAATCTATAGTTGCTGATTCACTTGCATATTAAACAGGTTGGGTCTCATGGTGGGTGTAGCCATAATTTTAGCTGCCTTCATGACTTATGCTTCAGAGCACCTAGCCATCAGATGGTTCTTGAAAGGTCTCGAAGACCGTCGCGACACGACTAGATCAAATCCCTTATGTTTCCTCTGCTGACACAACAACTACAACAAAAAATGAAAAACACCTGAAGAAATGTGTCACCAACCAATGTAACTTGCAGAAACAACAGAGCCTATATAAATCTTGAGTTATTGTAGCTCTGTCTTGAAATGGTTACATCTTTGTAGCTGTGTTCTTTCTTTGTCATCATATGTCTCGTTGCCTTTTCTCTTATTTTACCTTTTTGTACAGATTTTATTGTTAATACTGAATATCCCATTTGTGGCCTAATCTTCTTCTTTAGCTTAAAAAAACTTATTCAGCAAAGAACCAGAAGAGACGCATTTTAAACCAAACCGCGGGTTAAACCAATTGTAGTCCAAAAACCGTACCGATGGAGAACTAATTTGAATTAACCGAACCGGATTTTCACCATCGTCTTCCTTCTTCACTCGTCGTCGTCGTCACTTTCTCTCCTCTGTCCTCCGCTCAAACAACAAAATTCGCAGTTTTGCTCTGTTTCGATTTCTGAAACAACCCACAGAATCGCAAGAACTTTAGCCTAAACGACCGATTCAAAAAATCACAACTTGCGTCCACACTAAACCTTATTACTCCTTCCGTGCGGTGCCGTCGATCCATTAAGGTGAGCTTGTTCGTTCAATATGACATAGAATCTCTGATTCTTCATGTTCACTTTGACTACGAATTCGATTGTTTTTAGCTTTTAAAGTAAGCTGCTTTGTTATTCTTTCCAAGTATCTTCTTTAACCTAATTTTACAGTCTTCTTCTTCTTCTTCTCTTGCTTGATTTTACAGAGGAGGAGAGATACAATGCGCTTCACAACTTCGATAATCAATGAACATCGCCGGTTCTATTCGTCTTCACGATCATGGATATCTCCCGTTTGCTTCTCGGAGAAGATGAAGAAGAAACCAGACTCACCACCAGAATCAGCAATCTCGCCATTGGAAACAAACCACAAAACCAAGTTTATCTGTCACAAAGCTGCTGTCAGTTTGATGAGACTAGAGAGAGAACCTCAGCGTGTGCTTGATATCTTCAACAGAGCCTCTCAGCAGACAGGTTTTAACCATAACAATGCTACATACAATGTTCTTTTGGATAATCTCGTTNTGATAAACTGATCGGTCTTTGGATCAAAAGTGACGGTTGTCTCAAGGCCTTGAACGTTAGAGCCATGACCAAGCTCAGTTTGAGCATAACATCCAATTATATGCATCTTATTAGCTAAAGACAACCACTTTTTGTGTTGTTCCTCTGTGCCTTGTCCTTTAATAGCAGGCACAAACATTCCCTATATATCAACCCCAACCAAAACCCATTCAACATCAATATTCTAAGAAGGCCATGTTCTTTTCATCATTTAGCATTTCCATCTAAATGATCTATTTAAATGATACATCTAAATAATTCATTTCAATGGCAAATGATCCAACAAACAAGATAAAAAAATAGTTCATTTGGATGGTCAATCGATAATTCTCCTGTTATTTTTTTATGAACCATCTTCATCCAAATGGTCCAACTATAATCATCCAAATGAGTTTAAAACCCATTCAGATGATCTATGTGAATAATTCTGGATGATGCTCTTTTTTTTTACAAAAACGAACAACACCTGAATGATTCATTCAGATGGTCCATCCAAATGAATAAACGAACAAGGCCAAAATCACAAAAGAAAATTTTGTGTGTATTATTACCCAATGGAGATCCATGAAGCCTGGTTGATCCATGAAAGACCTCAGTTTGATCGCTTCCTCATCAGAAAGACGAAGCTCGTTGATCATCTTCCAAGCGTGAACGCTTTTTCTCAACGTGTTCTTGAACAACTCTTTCCTATTCATTACAGCTCTGTTGCTTTTCTCAAAGACCTTAAAAGAAAGATGCAAAAAATTCACACCGGGAGTTAAAAAACAGAGAAAATTATGAAGGAAGGTAGGTAGAGAGAAGAAGGTCACTCACCGGATCAGCGGCGACGAGGCGGGAAACACGATTTGAAACATCGAAAGAGTGGCGGGAACCGGCCCAGACGAGCTTCATATCGTCGACGTGGAACTCTGCTTTGTTCCTCTCGTCGGCGAGGTGATCAACTCCTCCATCCATTGTTATCTCTCTGTTGTCACTTGTCAGATTCAAAAGAGAGAAGCCAATGTTTGTTTCTAGCTGTTGATGCGATTCTTCACCAGATGAAGTACGAGACTTGCAGGTTCCAGGAAAGTTTGTTTCTTAACCTGATGAGACATTTCTCCAGTTTTGGTTTGCATGATAAAGTGATGGACATGTTTAACTTGATTCAAGTGATTGCTCGTGTGAAGCCTTCACTCAGGGCCATTAGTACTTGTCTCAATCTCCTTATCGATTCAGGGGAGGTTGGTTTGGCCAGGAAACTTCTCTTGTATGCCAAACACAATCTTGGACTGCTGCCAAATACTTGCATTTTCAATATTCTAGTGAAGCACCACTGCAAGAATGGGGATATCGATTCTGCATTTCGAGTTGTGGAGGAGATGAAAAGATCTGGAATTTCGTATCCCGATTCGATCACTTACTCAACCCTTATGAACTGTCTGTTTGCACACTCGAGGTCCAAAGAAGCAATGGAACTGTTCGAGGATATGATCTCGAAAGAAGGGTTTTCGCCAGACCCTGTGACTTTCAATGTTATTATTAACGGATTCTGTCGTTCAGGGGAAGTTGAGAGAGCCAAGATGATTTTAGACTTCATGAAGAAGAATGGATGCAACCCAAATGTATACAACTACTCAACTCTAATGAATGGGTACTCTAGAGAGGGAAAGGTTCAGGAAGCTAAACGAATCTTTAAAGAGGTGAAGCAAAATGGGTTGAAACTCGACACAGTTGGTTATACCACACTGATGAACTGCCTCTGTAGAAATGGTCAAATCGATGAGGCTCTGAAGTTACTTGGAGAAATGAAAGCATTGAGATGCAGAGCTGATGCATTAACTTATAATGTAATACTCAAGGGCTTGTCCAGCGAAGGGCGATCAGAAGAAGCTCTTCAGATGCTGGATCAATGGGGATGTGAAGGAGTTCATCTGAACAGTGGTAGTTATAGGATCATACTGAATGCGTTGTGTTATAATGGCGAACTCGAGAAAGCGGTGAAGTTTCTGAGTGTGATGTCGAAGAGAGGGATTTGGCCTCATCATGCGACTTGGAATGAGTTGGTTGTTCGGCTTTGCGAGTCTGGGAATACAGAAATTGGTGTTCGAGTTCTGCTTGGATTTGTGGGAATAGGTCTCAAACCAGAGCTTAGATCTTGGGAAACTGTGGTTGAATCAATTTGCAAAGAGAGGAAGTTGGTGCATGTCTTTGAACTGCTTGATTCATTAGTCTCTTGATAAACGCCTTTATTGATATTAGTCTGGTTACATAATTACTCTTACAACCACACATCACTTTACAGAATCAAGAACATAAGTTATTAAATTGGAGGTGAAGCTATCATAAGGGACAAACTTTGATCCTTTCCCCCAATATTGGCATCCATTACTAGAAAAGGCTTGGAAAGCTATGCAAGAGCAGTTTCTCCAGCAGTTTTGATGGCAGTCGCTAAGGCCGGAGCTCAAGCTATCAACATAATAACTATTGAAATAACCTTTTTTGTTTTCCATCATGTAACCTCTTCTTGGTTCGAAATACTCCGAACCTTTCCTACAAGCCGTTGGCTTCTCCGTGATGCAGACTGCTGAACTGTTTTTTAAATCCGTCTTGCAGGGTTCACTGCTCTCGGAAATATAGGTGGTGCTTTTGTTGCTGCTGAGCACATTGGTTACAGTGATTTGGCCTAGAGTATCCAAGAACCAGCTGGACAAGACTGAACTATTAGCTTTCTTGATTGAGTAACTGAAGTACTTCATGTACTTATCTGAATCGAACTTGAATTCATAATCAATGTAGCTTCTGGATAGCTCTAAGGTCAAATGAGAGCTACCATTGTTCGTCAAGATTCCACTGGACCAGTAGATTTCACCATGGCGCCAGACGAGTAACTGGTTAGCTCCTGATGGGTCTAGTCCTAGTCTGAATGCTCCTGGGAGTGGGACTTGGTCACTTATCCAAGAAGTAACTGATACTTCTTTCTTGGTTCTTAGGTTAAAGCCAATCTTCATCCCTGGAAGTAATGTGTTGGTGGGATGGTCAAAGCTTTGCCATAGAACACGACCCGAGACTCCTCGTGGCCCGATCTCTCGGACCACAAAGTTCCCGGAATCGAGTAAAGTGGCAGAGACATTCCCGACCAATGAAAGCTGCCCGGCTAGTCTTTGGTTCACCAAGATTGGAAAAGCATTTGCCTGTGTGATCTTTAGAACTCCATTGACATCAATAGATAGAGAACCAGATGAATCAGAAATTGATTCGGTTGGGTTACCCACCCAAACAGGATTGAATGGACTCATTTGAGGCCAGATACCAAGATATCTAAGACCAGCTGACCCGAGTTCGAAAGTAGTTGATTCTTTAGGTGTAAAGAACCCGAGAGTGAAGATACCACCCGCGGAGATCAACTGCTCCCAGTCTCTGAGCTGCTGCCCCGGTTCCAACGTATCGGGTTTGAGTGGTGAAATGGCAAACACCGACCCGAGAAAAGTCGGAATGAAAATGAGAATGAGGGGAACAAAAACGGGTGAAAGTGTCATTTTTGTTTGCTTGGTTAAGTGTTTGTTGCACTTTAAGATCTCTCCTAAGAGAGATTTATATATAGCAACTTTTGTCCCTCTTGCACACTCTCAAGTCTTTCAGCGATTTTTGTAGAACTTTGAATGAGTGGTGGAAAAAACAGTCTTTGGTCTCTGTTAGTGACATAGCAAGCCCCATATGCTTTAAAGAATATTTTGGATAGTTACTACCAAAGAAATTTCTTTCCAAGTGTTTTATTAGACTCGCTTGCAGAGGCAGAAATTTTCAAATTCAACCCAAAGATTGGGTTTGATTTATTCACTTGTGGGCTTGTAATGTGACATTGTAGATTAAGCTAAATTGGGACATAAACTTTGTTATTGGTGTGGAAAATGAAAAGGCGTCTTGGGTCTTCCGGTGTGTGCATAGGGCCGATGACAAATAATGATGATGTGATGGTTAATGACTAATTTCCCAAAGTATCAACGTTAACGACTTGAGGGAGTAATTTTCCAAGTCTTCGAACCTCGACGTGTAATGCAATCTTCCACACAAGATATCGAAGTTCAAGTCCACCGGATCATGATTATTTTTGGTCCCTGTGATCCGCTATGTAATCTCGAAACAACTATCTAGAAAATTTGTATATTTTGAAGTATGAACTCAAATATCTTGGTGTAAGAAGTCTTGTAAGCATTTAATTTAACCAACCAATACATTGAAACTGTTTTCACATTGTGAGTGGGATCAATTGATTTCGTACAAAACTTGATATTCACCTTGCAATACATTTTTTTTTTTTTGTGCATATTGCATTTTTTTTTCTTCTGAGCTAGAAAGAGAGATTACCTTTACGACGATTTTAGATCTGAGATTTAAACAACTTAGAAAGCAAAGAAACTTTGTTATCATACTCTCATTATTGCATACACTCTTCTTTTTCTCCTATGAATGCAATAAATTACTAGATTTAAATGAACCAACAACAACAAATCAAAAACAAAGAGCCAATATTCAATTTTTACTACCCATACTTGAAAAAAATTACACATTCGATACCCTTTAATTTCTTTCCTCCAATTTCCAACCCAAACTATGTACACTTTGATTTCAATTACACCTAGGATTAAACCCCGGCCCACCATAGTAAAAATAAGTTCCCCACTCATTACTATACGAACTCTTAATGTCGTAACATTCGGTGTTCTCGGCTAATATCTTGACGTCATGCACCGGTACTAGACTGTTGTCCGAATCCACAACCTCCAAATTCCGAAAGTAACTTGCTTTCCCGAACCCTTCGTCCGGGAAATGACCCGAACCCATTTGAGTCGTCGTGTGCCGGCCTGAAGCACGCGTGTTTACAACTTCACCGCCCCATTCCACGGTGGTTGCATGGTCAGCCAAGTGCGTGAAAAGCTCGGCTGGCCAATACCCAACAAGTGTGTTGTCCCCTAAACCCATCCACCAATTCCCCATTTTTGGATCCTGCAATTGCAATTGAATATTTTTTGAGCAAATGAACTTTCTTGTATATATTAGCATGGTTTTGTGTCACTATGATCGTGAAAATAAAGCAAAAAAAAAAAAATACAGTATAGTATTATACTATTAGTTTAACTTGTTACCTAAAGATAATATCATACTACATTTTACGTGGGAAATAGATGATATATATAGAGATCTAGTAAGAGAGAAACAGAGACGAACCTTCCAAATGAGTATTGTGATGTCAAACTGGTTTCCTTTGAAAGTAGAGAGAGGAGAAATGGCTGCTCCAATTGCAATCTTGTTATTTGTTTGGATAAATCCAGAACATAAAAGATTGTAACATCCTGTTGCTTGGTATGAATCACTCTAAGAATACCAAAAAAAAATATCACTAGTTTAGAATATGCTCAAGGAAACAAAAATTGGTAAACCAGATTAATGCCGACCAGTGACCAAATACCTAATTAACATACATTTTCATAATTTACAACCAAAAATATGTGTAGATATGTTCATACTATTTCTAGCTTTTGGGCAGAACCAAATTTAATGATTTGGAGAGTAGTACAGAAGTTGGACTGGTATCAATCCAATTGATAATATAAGGCTTTTAATGCAAATATTAAATGCTCTACACCAAACATTATCATGATGACTCTGTTCTACCATTAACTTCAATATGATCAATACTTACACATTAAAGGAACCTGTTAGAATGAATATTACAAGTTAGAGAAGCACCTTTACTCTTTTTTTTTTTTTTTTTCTGGGCATATACAGTGTTACCTTCAATTTACCCTATCATAATTTCCATGCACAATATCACTGAATTTCTAGATGAAGTAAATGTTAAATTTCTGTTACAGAAAAGGGAAAGTATATGTACAAAAAAAAAAGTATAATATTGAAGTGTGCCTTCAAAGCAATATATTTGGTAGTTTTGAAAATACAATCTATATACTAAAACTAGACACTGAACTATACCTAGAAACTACTACACTGTCACATGAATGTCCCTAAAAGCAAAACATTAATTAATTTCTTCTTCTCAAGGATGAATACTCAATATATACCCCAAATAATCTTAATTCTAGATTTCTATAATTAAATAATGAAACTGATTTGCATCATAATATAAAATCAACAAATACTAGTAATTAACAACAACGTACCGTCCAATAAGTGAACAATCTTGGTCTGTTGTCACCATACAGCTCCGGACTGACCTGACTAGTAGAACAATCACAGCTTTAGATATAACTCTTTTTCTTAAACTTACTCGACAGTAAATTAAACAAGAATGTTATGGGAAGGGTGAAACAGTAAAACACAGTACCTGCCAGCCAGCTTCTATACTATTGAGATCAGGACCGACGAAAGAACCAGAGAGAATCCAAATCTGAGAGAGACTAAACTCATTCACTTCTTCTATTTTTGGATCCCAAACGTTTATCGTCGCCTTTGCTCCATATATCTCCGACGATGTTTCCGTATACGCGATCGCATGCTATCATTTCCCACCCACATATATCATTAACATATCAGTATTCATCAAGTCTTATTATACTTAACGATCATTAACTTCTAAACTACACTTATTTATAATCCCAATATATGCGTATGAAATGCCGTGCGTTATATACAGTAATTATGAATCTTTTAAGATAGTTGTATGTTTCAAGAATTATAATAACGAGACGGGATCTTAAAATTCATTGAATGCTTGTGTTTTTATGTATTTTATGAACTTAATTAATGAGACTGACATTGGAAACTGTTACATGGGTCCATAATTAAATGATTACATAGACAATTCACATAAACATTGATATACGAATAGATCGTACATGTAGATGTAGTTTATTATCAACGTTTATGTGAATTATCTATGTAATCTTAATTACGATGACCACACAACTTTTTTTTTTATTCAATTCATAGACGCTATGGTGTACATTCATACAAAAGAATATGATACTAGATTAACACCCGTGCTCTAGCACATGTTGAAATTCATTTTATTTACATTATAATTTTTTTTATAAATTATAATTTATGTGATTATTTTTAAAAGTTTTTTGATAAAATATTATCTAATAAAATCATATGTTAAATATGATGACTTGAAAAAGACACTTATTTTGTAAGTTTTATATTGTTAATGATTCTAGATAAGTACATGTGCTATAACACTCGTTAAATTTTATTTTATACAAAATTTAGTATATTTTCTATTTTAAAATAAAATTTTAATATGTTGTATTAGTTTATGTACGTGAAGTTATTTCAACAATGTATATTGTACCTCATGACTTGAATGTCACTATAAGACATAATTTTGTGAATTTGGTTTTTAAAAAGCGAGTTATTATATTATGAGTAATTTAATATATTGTTATACTTTTTGTTTTAATATACTTGGTTTTTTTTAATTCTTTCATATTATAGTGATATATTATAGACATTGTTATAACAAATCAATTTAGAGTGTTTATAGTTTCTAACTTTAATATCAAGTTTCAATATTTTAAAAATAAATTATTTAAAGTTTATTATATTATATAAAATTATAAAATTCAACAAAAAGTATGAAATTTAATTTAAATATTCAAATTTTGACCCGTTACTCAGTAAATTTTTTAATTCAATAGATATTATTTTTAAAAAATAATATTAATAAAAATTGAATATTTTATAGATTGAATCATTTATATTTGTTTTTAAAAATTCAACTTATGGTATATTCAGAAATAAAACTATTTTTTAATTATTAGTGCAAAAAAACTATTTTTAATTATAATAAATAATATGAGAATTTATTTGTTTCACAAAATAGACTCATGTATAAAAATGAAAGGTGAAGTATAATAATAATTAACAAATTAATATGTTAAGCTAGATATTAAAGGATTTTATTTGATGAATAATTTAATAAAAAAAATTAATATAGTAAGTTAGATGATATCAAATGATTTTTTAGAATATTCTTTTTAAGATTTTTGGAAACAATAAATGTAGACTATACAAATAATATAAAACTTAATCTATAACCTATTTGTAACCAATTTATTAAAATTATATAGTCTACAAAAAAACGTTGTGTACTTCGGTTTTATTATATAGGGGATTGTATTCATAAATCTATTTTGATTATCCATTCTAAGCTAAAGACTTACTAGTTTGCTTATATTGAAGTTCATAGTCCAATATCCAATTTGTCAATAACCAAGAAGAGGCTAGGGATAACTATAATAATCGAGTGTACCTCATGTCCATTTGTGCCAAGAGCATCAGGTTTCTCTGTCCGTTGATCAAGGTGAATACTCCGTCGCTTTTTGCCAAAGTCAAACAGAGACTTGGCTCTCAGCACATCATTCATCGTGTTGCGTCGTATGGGAACGGTCCCCTTGGGACACCTCGTGCCATTCACGTGCCACATTTGCCATGCACCTTCCAATACATTCGCTGCTTCTTCTTTATTAACATCATCGCTTCCCATCATCTTCGGCATTTTCTTCGGTGCTTTCTGTGTTTATTTATCCATGATCAGTTTGTCCAAAAAAAAATATTTATCCATAATCAAAAGACTTATTTTGTACTACTATTTCATTTAAGCAAAAAAAAAAGTATTAAGAAAAAAAATGCTCATATATGTATTCTGTCACATCCAATTCACCAACATAACTTTTTGAAGTTATTTACAAATTTTTCATAATTTATAATTGGAATTTTTACCTAAACAAATAGTGCTACATCATTCAATAAATTTTGAAAACTGTGTATTTGATGTAAGTAATAAATAAAAAGAAAAAGTTGCGTGGTCGGCATTACCTGAATCTTGTGATGCTGTAAGAGTGGATGATCCAAAGCCGGCTGTTTTCTTTTGTGTACACAATCTATTACATCACCGTCCGGACTCTGTAAATTATTATTATTTTGTAATAACAAAAGTTATATATTTCACATAAAGATAAAATTTAGACAAAACAAACTACAAATGCATTTGAAACATGTACATATTATATAATTAACCTGGATGGTGAAGACAGGAGGCTTGTTGATCTTGTTCAAGTGCTTTTGGATCCTCTCTAGTCTCAAGCTACTGACTTGTCTATATGGTTTGGTGTCGTTAAAGGCAGAGATATATCTGACCTTCTGGCCCAAAGAGAGGCTGACAATAACAAGAAAAAGAAGAAAACTTCTCTTGGATGGAAGAACAAAACCCTCCATTGATCGATCTTTTAAAGCTTTAATCTCCTATAAATGTATCACATTCAGTGTCCGGAGAACGAGAAAGTGAAGAAATTGAAAACTGAGAGAAGGTCAGACAGATTCTTCTTCTAGGGTTAATATGAGAGGAGGACCATTTCAAGATAATGGAAAGAGATTTTAGAGAGTTACTATAGCTAGCCGAAAATATATATAAATGTAAAATTATGTATATATATCTGTGTGTTATAAATGGGGAAGAAGAGAAGTGGGTGAAGAGATATTATGAAGTGTAAATATGGAAATGGAAGAGAAGAAGCAAAAGCAATGAGGTTTTCGAGAAGAAGATCAAATCAAGATTCATCATTGCCCTGAATTGGTTTCAATTTTATATATAGATGGATTTAATTCTTGTCTTTTCTTTCTTATGAATTTTTTTTTTTTTTTAAAAAGAGAAAATTTTCATTTTATACATGTGTGGGAGAGAGACTAAAGCAATAGTAGTATTGATTAAAATAAGTTAAGGGAAATAAATGAAAAAGAAGCAAAGGGAGACTATAAATACATTAGAGAGACCTACCCAACTAACTAAACCTTTCTTCCCTTTTATGACACTCCTTCAATGTTTTCATCTGTCACTACTACTCTTTTCTTTTTTTTTTTCTTTCTAAAATCTAAATATAACTTTAGAAAAATACATTATATCCAAAAATATAAGAGTATACATTTTTGGTATAACTCGCTTATACATCATTCATAACCAAAGTTGTTTCTGTTTTGGTTTAGTTTGGTTTGGAAGTAAAGATACCAAATAGTCAAAAGTAGAAGTGTTTTGATATGGTTTGAACTTTGAACTCATTGCCTTCATAGTAAAACTGTTTATATATCCATAAAAATATAAGTAGGAGTTCAATGAGAAATCTGGTTAGCGTCCAATACAATATGATCAAACAACACATTGCTTCTGTTACAAAGATCTAGTAATTAAGGTTCTAGTGGATGATATGCACGAGGCAGATCAAAACTAGTCACATGATTATACTAATAATCTAATCATTTTGACCGTTTTATATTATTATTCAGTAAATTAAACTCTATGGTGGAACGTTTAATTAATGGAGTAGTATCTTAGCTTTGCTTGGGGATCTCTCAATCGATCCAGCTTTTTTTTTGTTACATCATCTAAAATTTGGTACTGTAACCCACGTGGCGTCCTTTAATTGCGTACTCATACACCACCGATTAAATATCATTATTTTTGCGTATATGCCTATAAGTACACACTCTGAAATCTGAATGCGATGGCTGAACCAATTTCAACAAATGAATTATGAACATACCAACTAAATTCAAAGTTATAATCAATTAATTACTAGTAAAATTTTGTCATTTTCTAATATTTATGTTCCCTTTTTTTTGTTTTGTGCAACTTAATAATGTTTAATCTCATTGACCCAAAAAAATATGTTATTTAATCCAATAACCATTTCATTTCAAATAAGCCACGCATTAAAATTTAATTTATGTATAAAATCGTTAAACAGTTTACATATGTATATATAATAACTATTTGCTGAAATAACGTTTCCTATTTTCGGTAACATGATTAATTTTACCCATTCAACTTTTTAAAATCAAAGACAAATTGTTACGTATTTCTTAGTGTTATTTAAAAATCAAAGCATAATCGAAAACGTTTTGTCTTTATATTTATTTCGATTAGAAACAAAACATAATAAACGAGGAAAAAAAATGATAAAACAGACTAAAATATCGTATAATAGCACACTCAAATTGAAGTTTGATCAAGATGAAGAAAGCTTATTCCTAATATTAGATAAAACTATAGAAACCTAAATTGAAGTACATTTAAAGGCTAAGAGCTTTTCGCGTTGTAAAGATATAATTCATTTTTTTCCTCATTTGACTTTGTGGCCAAACACATATTATTTCTCAATATGATGTTAAATATAAGTCGACGTAAAAAATGATATCAAGTGTATATAATTATATATAAATCATTGTGGACCGTTTAATTATGTGGTCCATGACAGGTCTAGTAAATTTTATAGGTATATATATCACATTGGGTCACAATATATCCAGTTCAAGTTTGATCTGAAGTCCTCGGTTGCATGGAAACGGAAACGGATACACGAAAGTGCAAAGTTTTGGAAACGGGAAACGATTTTTTCTAAAATTAAGAGATAGAAACATTTTGGAAACGTATGTATCATATATCTGTATATATATGTATATACATAGTAAAACATCAAACCTAAAAATTATATGAAAAAGAATATTTGAAACAACACAAATTCAAAACATAAATATTAAATAGTTGAATTAAAATACTACTAATATTATATATTTATGTATCATGAATATAAATTTTCAAATTATTTATTTATTAAGTCTCTAAGGTAAAAAAAAAAGTTTTCATCGTGTTTCCAAAATGAAAACGGAGTTTCCATTTTGTTTCCAAACAAAGATTTTTAGAAATCGTGTTTCCTTGGCTTGTTTCCATGTTTCCACGAGTTTCCGTTTCTAAAACGTTTTGAAAACAGGAAACGAACTGAGTTTCCATGCAAGATAGATCCGAACTGAGTTCGAAAAGAATTATCAGGATCAGTGTCTAAAATCAATATGTTGTGTTATAAACAATAATTTTATAAAGTTTTGAAATGGTTGTTAAATATTAAGAAAACTTGTAATATATTTTTATCCTACCACACGTTTTTTTTTGTGTGCGCTAATTTTAACAAAATATGTTTTAAATTACTACAAAATTCTTGATAAACATTATATACATCGTCAATAGTGAGCATTACTAAAATGTACGGAAAATAAATGGTTGGCGCTCATATTGATCATAACATCCATTATATATATTTGACAAAAACAAAAAAACGTACATTATAAACATATGTATTATATGTTTGATATTTCTAATCAATGTTCACGTGGGTCGTGGGTGAAACTATATGAAATGACTAACGTACTTTAAAATTTTGTTGATACATTATCATAAGGATTGCCTACAAATTACAAAAAGAAAGGTTGTTGGACTAGATAAGATTTAAAATAAATACATACATATGTATCTTCATCCGATGGTCAACATGACCAAACCAGGTTATTATAATGATGCTCAAATCCCAACTTTAGATGCTTCGACTTCGTCTGATTCGTAATACTAGTTGAATGTATTAATGATATTACATTATAGTAATGCATATCATGCGATAAGTATATATGAACCTTCCTAGCTACTAAGTCACCAGATTCAGGTTGTTAACCACCATAACCCCTTATTTACGTTCAATGATACACTAGTAGTTTTTAAAATACGTGTAAGAAAAATATATGGTAAACATGTATTTTTTCGTTAGATACAATAACTAGGCCGAATTTACATATTTCTTTTTTAAAAGCATTAGCAGATTTAATTTTAAATGAAACTAACAGGAATGTAATATTATTACAAGTATAATGGTCAGCCGAGAGAATATGTATATGATGTTAACATGGCATGAAAATGAGGGGCTTTCAAGCATATGCTGCCATAGTAAACGCCGGGCCAAATCACGTATTGATATTTTGTTCACTTTGTAACTATTGACAACGATTACCAACACGATTTGATGTTAGTTCTGCAGTTTTCAATGAATAGTGACTAGTACCGACAGCGATCATTGATCTTTCCTTTTTTTTTTGTCTAGTTTGGTTTAACGATTGGTTTTGTAAGAGAGATTTGAATGAATAGCATTAAAAAACCTACGTTTTAAATTTTGGATTATCCGACCGTCGTTAAACCGACTATTACAAAGAAAAAAACATCATTTAATTGTTGAAACAGTGTATTGTCAACGACTAATGTTTCTCTTTTAGACTATATATGCCTAGATCAACATATTTCTTGTATAAATAGTATAAGAGATGTCCATGCTACCACGTACCACCACATTGATAACTCTAGAAGAGTTTCAACATTCAAACAAACTGCGATATAATGCGAGATTGGTACTCGGTGGACCAACATATCATAAATAATTATTAATAACAATAGTTAATTGAATTTGTTGTACATAATCCTGATCACAGAAATTAAAATAACAATAATCATAATAATATTCATAATAAATGGAAATATATTATGTATAAGAATTAATGGAGAATAAATATGAAAAATAAATTCTGATCACGGAAAACTTATTGACGTGGCATATCCCGGTAATTCGTATTGATGAGGTGGCAAAATGACTCGGAGTCAGCTTAATGGACTACACTACACATGATGACCCACTGTTCTAGATGAGGGTGCTGGATCATTTGGGCTCGTATCAGTGAGATCCTCTCGAGTTCGAACGTAAATTCTCTCTTGTCATGCAAGCCCAAACAATACTCTTGTTTATAGACTAAACACTAAAGTGCATGTATATTCTCGTGAAATTAAAGAGCATGTCTAACTTGACAATGGTTCGACTAAAGTGATATCGATCGATCAAAAGTCAACTGATTTGGCCAAATCTATTAATATAACATCTACCAAAGATATGCTAAGTTTGTTTTCTGACTGCTGAATCGCATCTCCGTGTTTAGTAAAAGATCCAAACATCGATCGACGACGTATTCTACAAATTGCTGTTAGGAATTTATTAGATTGGCGGAATTAATTGCCTCAAATATCCAAAACAAAAGGTTGTGTTAATTATTGGAAATAACTTAAAAGTTTGGTCCAAATGTGGGGTGCTTGAATGATTTTTAAATCTTATATAAAAGGCTGTTATTCAATCAATAATATTTTTCATCAAGCTTCAATCAGTAATAACAAAAAGAAGGAAAAAGACTATATATATATATATATATATATATATATATATTATAAAGAGAATCTAAAACTGGGGAAAAAAAAACTTTTAATATATATCTTAATTATTGAAAAGTCGAAATGGTTTAGGAAATTATGTTGTGAAATCCAATAGATGATGTAAACTTCAGTGTCAAAAACTATAATTATTTTTCAAATTTTATATAGTAAATATGAATACGGAGATTCTCTGGATTTAAGGTTGCCCGTCTCGATATGAGTTTGTTTGTTTAAAACTTCCAAGAAGTAGGGGAAAAGAAAAAAAAACAAGTGTCGCACTCTCAACGATGAAAGAGTGACACTTATCCCCCAGTTGCCACCTCTGATGAGTATCTCACACTTGCTCTTTCTCATGCAATTTTACCGAACCTCATTCCTCTCTCGCTCTCTTTTGTGTCGACGCTGATCAAATCATCGTTTATGTAACTGAGTTTACTGTAGATGATAGATTCTCGTATATAGTTGAGTGCGGAAATAATAAAACAATAAGTTACATATATATATTTTTTTTTGAATAAGTCAATTAAGTTACATAAAATTTTAACAAAATATTGATCTGTTTTTAATCTCTTGAATATGCATGTTAATTATAGTTATATATACGTACGAGTTAATTACTAAGTGAATAAAAGTATTTATTGATTTAGTAAAAGGTAATTATATTTCGAAAGTCTTATACATGTTCTTTTTTTTTTTCTCGTCTGAATTCCATTAAAAAAACGAAAATGAAGGTACAAGAAATAAAAGCTGAAAAGAGTAAAACCCAGTTGTTACAGAGATCAAACCCCAAACCCAGTTGTTACAAATATTTCGAAAGTCTTATTATATGTTCTATGCATTTTTTTTTTTTTTAATTTCTTATTAGTGTTCTATGCTTTTTACCTCGTCAACACATTTTTTTATTAATGTACTTGACAGCATATTCAACCGGCTAAACTAATTAAGATGTTCAGAGTTTCAATCATTGTTGATCGGTAAAGTCAAGAACTTAATAAAAAGAAATGGTCTTCACTTTTTTATATATTTAAGTATATTGTTAATGAACGTACGTAGAATGGAAAATACGTTTTTCTCCAAAATGCCATGATAGAATCTCGATTAGAGTACTTTAATTTATCAAAAAATAAGGAAAAGAATGTTGAGTTGTGTGGGTAAATAATTTACTAAATTATGTCTATAGTGCTTAATCAAAAAAGTACAGTGTAAATGTGTAATCATCATCATACAATCTACGTAGTCAAATTTATAACGAATACATTATGGCCGAATGAGCCGACAACAAAAACTAATATTTTGGTCCGAAAATAGATATTAGTATGAAGAATTATTTTCCCATAACAAATCATTTTATTGTGACATTTTGTATTTTTTTGCAGTTAATTATAAATAAGTAAAGTAAAGTAAAGTCAAGGCAAAACAGTCATTTCAGAAATGCTTAATCTGTTAAAATACGATTGCTTTTATCAAGATGAGAAATATATGATTTAATAAGTGAAAATTAAAGAGGATTTAATAAGTAGTGGTGTAAAAAAAGATACTTCGAGCCGAAGCACCTAATGAATTGTTGAGCCATGTGTTCCAAGGTGTTTGCCAGACCGTCCTCGATCATAACACGTAGCGCACAAGCTTGACATATTCCATTTTCGCAATATACGTAGAATTATATACTTCGTATTTATTTTTAGTTATTTTATCTAAAACGTTACTCATATCCTACAATAAACGGTGAAACTTAAAACCTAAGTAAAACCTAGAAAACGAAAACTCAAGAATCGTGATTTGTAAGTATTACGAGGAAAAAGACATATGAATATGCATATATATATATATATATATAGAAGGGAACCATATAAAATACATTAGTTTTTGGCCTGAAAAATATATACAACTCTATAATCTTCTAACTTTTGACCCCAAATAAAAACCTTTTGATTATTCCAAAAGAAAATATTGTAGTGGTTGAAATACTTTTTGGATGTTAAAATTAAAAGTTCTAATTAAGCAAACCAATCTATTTTCCAATTAAATATATTTTCCAATCTATTAATTTGTTTCTTTTAATCATAATTTCATCAATTGTACCAGTGAATCTTGTTGTGTATAACAAAACTATGGGACTTCTATTTTCAATAAAAAATATAATAATCAAAAAGTTCATTGGAATTAGTCTCATGATTATATATGAATTTATCAATTTTTATTAGTTGTATACCATCTTTTACGCTGATATATTTTGTATTATTTATATATCTATGAAATCTTTTGCATTTATTTATCTCGTAGTTTATTTGTCGGAACAAAAAATATGGCAATTTTGTTGAGAAAAGACGTGCAAACATGCATAAGGTCAGATACTTTCTAACAACAACATCTCAACATGTAAATTTCAGTCAGGTCATTAACAAAAAAAATGAAAATGGTCGAAATGTCAATGGCTATGTAGGTTTTAAGGAGAGGGGCTCAGAGAGAAACACAAACACGTGAGTCATCATCAAGACAGTGGTCGGGGGTCACTTTCGTGTAGCACAGACATTAAATTAAAATAAACAAAACGAGTTCCCTTACCTTAGTGTACATATATACACATTCACACGTACACACTCGTATATACATATGCCACGTAAAAATACGCATACTCATGACGTGTCCACGTATATAAATATACACGCACACTTAAATTTTCATCTCACTCTTTATTCTCTTACTATAAACCAGATTTGAATCTCTCAAGAGGAACACCATGGAAGAAGAGCAACCTCCGGCCAAGAAACGAAATATGGGCAGATCTAGAAAAGGTTGCATGAAAGGTAAAGGCGGTCCAGAGAACGCCACGTGTACTTTCCGGGGAGTTAGGCAACGGACTTGGGGTAAATGGGTGGCTGAGATCCGTGAGCCTAACCGTGGGACTCGTCTCTGGCTCGGCACGTTTAATACTTCAGTCGAAGCCGCCATGGCTTACGATGAAGCCGCTAAGAAACTCTACGGACACGAGGCTAAACTCAACTTGTTGCACCCACAACAACAACAACAACAAGTAGTCAATAGGAACTTGTCGTTCTCGGGCCACGGGTCGGGTTCTTGGTCTCATAAGCTCGATACGGTTTGTGGGTTGGACCTTGGTCTAGGCCCGGCAAGTGGGCCACGAGGTTCTTGGTCAGGGAGATCGAGTTTTCTACAAGAAGACGATGATCATAATAATAATCGATGTGTGCCTTCAAGTGGCTCGAGTCTTTGTTGGTTATTACCTAAACAAAGTAATTCACAAGATCAAGAAAGCGTCAATGCAGCGAGTGGCGGTAGTGGCTCTTCACTAACGTTTTCGACCAGGTTGAAACCGAGGAACATGGTGAATCCGAATTATGGATTATCAAATGGAGCTTGGTCGAGGTTTCTTGTGGGACAAGAAAAGAAGACGGAGCATGAAGTGTCCTCATCATGTGGCTCGACGGACAATAAGGAGAGCATGTCGGTTCCTAGTTGCGGCGTAGAGAGGTTGCATAGGCCGGAGATGGAACAAGGAACAGGGTATCTGGAAATGGATGATCTTTTGGAGATTGATGATTTGGGTTTGTTGATTGGCAAAAATGGAGATTTCAAGAATTGGTGTTGTGATGAGTTTCAACATCCATGGAACTGGTTCTGAGAGGTTTTATTTATTTATTTATTATTATTTATTATCTTTAGTATCTCTCATTATATTCGATTTAGGATTGTTAATTTGTTATATACATCCGTCGTGGGATCTTTTTATGTGTGTAAATAGGTTTGAGAGCATGTTGTGATTTTTTTCCTTAAACGTTATGTAAAAAAGAATATTAATAGAATTGAATTTCGAGTGACCACTATGTATAATGTCACAGACCAAATGTTACAAGGTTTTGGCAGATTGATTACTAGGTTTTCTTTTCTTCTAAATAAAACTATTATGACTGATTATCAGAAGACTATTGAAAAATGTAATGCACATGCAAAAATAGTCTTAAAATGATCCATTCTTGTCTGCAGTTGTCTACATCCATTCTAAACGTTCTGCAGTTGTCTCCGTATCCGTCCATTTTTAGAGTCTTCTAAGTTCTTTTTTTTTTTTTCTTTTTTTGTGCAAATGAGTCTTCTAAGCTCTAACTGAAGATTAGCATGTTATGGTTTAGTGTGCTAATATGTATGTCTCTCCCACTCAGCCGGATAACAAACTTGTTGGAGATTTGTAAGCAAATTGTTATAATCCGGTTAAGAGGATTTGTGAATGGTTATGATCCCAAAGAAACAAACTATAATATATTCCACCGTCTAATGTTTATGTATCAGATTCTCTCATCTCACTGTTTCCTCTTTCCTGCAGACCACATATCCTCAAAAAGGCAACACATATAGATCGATATCATAAATCGTTTTAATCCTCATGTTCTTTTAGCTTACAAACTTAGAACATTAATCAATCAACATCTTCATCACATGAGTTATCATCACCATTCACATCAACATCATCATCATCATCATCATCATCACTAAGGTCATCGCATAAAGAAACTTCATCTTCCCTAGCATGTTCACATCCAGTTTCTTCTACCGTAATCAACGGCAACTTCAGTGGTTGCTCTGGAAACTCCTTGAATAATGAATTCATTACCATGAAGCGGAATACCTGTAATAATTGGCTTTTGTCTCTCTTTATGTCTCCGCTTAGGAGCTTCTCAAGCAATGTAGGTTCTCTCGTTATCACGGAAGACTCTTGAGATGAAGTTTTGTCTTCAAATCTTGTTTTCTTACCAGACTTATCTTTTCTATCAAGTCTTCTCTTTTTGTATCTATTATTCTGGAATCTTCCCTTTTTCCGATCATTGTATTGATTTTTTCCATTGTTGTTTCCTCTATCTCCATTAACTTGTTCATCTGTATTGGATAAATAATGTGAAGGAACTTCTGCAACTTCAATACCTAATTCAGCCTGCTTTGCTAAAACTTCCTGGAGTTGCTGCAATGCAAAAATAAATCGATATATGGTAAGACATGCTAATTGAAAGAAGAATTATGGGACGATTGTAGGGAGGCTATACAAGCCTAATGATATTGACCTCTTTCATTGTCTCCTAAACTTCCCAATAGCAAAACTATGAATTCGATAACTTTTCAGTAGATATATACAGATATGCTTATTTCACCATCATAACCTTTTGGATATCTAACTAGACGGGCTATTTCGTTAGGCCTTAACTTTAAAACAAAACAAAAAGCATAAGCTACTGAGACTGCAGTTTCATCATTCATAGCATTGGCCAGCTGATCTTAATGGTGACTCGAGCTTCATGAAGAATACTTGCTACCAAATAATAATTGTAGTATTCATATTTTTCAACCCACATAGCAGATAAGCTATATCTCCTTTTCACCGTTTCCTAAACCTATTTGAAGTAGAAGTTCTCAAGGTTTACCAGTTGATTCTTTTAATGCAGTGTGTCTACCATGACCATAAGAATTACCATAAGATGTGGAAAATACAGGGATAGACAAATATAAGGGGTACCTGACGACGCATTTTTGCTTCCTCGTCAAGGATGCTTTCTGAAACATTTTTCTTTACTTTCTGCAAAAAGGTAACTTACCATTCAAAATTTTCACCAAAGGAGTGAATTTCAACAAATCAAAGATGGTGGGAGAGGGAGGGCTACTACCTTCGCAACGTTGAGTTTCGTTGGATAATTCTTACGCCGAGATTCACGCCATTGCTTAATTTCTTTTGGTGTATAGACCAAAGCAAATGATCTTCTCTTGGAGAAAAATAACATCAAAAGAATAATATTAGAGACTGGACCTAATGACCTGACATGAGCTTGAACAAAAATAATAACGAAAAATGTGATCCAGAATAATCCCATCCAATATTACGAGTTATATGGATTTCACTGCTTTATGACCGTGAAAATTCAGGGAATCAAAACGGCTTAAGAACCAAAAGAAATTTAATGAGCCAAAACAGTAAGGTGCTATTCTATTGAGACCTGGGCACTACCTTTTCTTCTCATTAGGTATGTTACCAGCATCAGACCCATTGAACCCAGTTGTCATCTTATTATAGTTCCCTGTAAAGGAAATCATATATGGAGAGATCAGAAAAGACAAAAAAAAAACACATATCAAATCCTCAAATGTTCCAGAAAATCTGAGGAAGGGAATACAGAGATACTGGCTACAAGGATTACACAACAAAACTACTAACTTGAAATATAGAAAACGTTTGGAATTAGAAACTCCCAAAAGATGTTAAAAAAAAAATATATCATTTCTAATGCTAAGTTTATTAACTAATATATTCCAGTACACAGAGAACAAAAAAAGCGTATAGTCAACATCAGATATGTGATTTGATATGTAAGAGGACTAACCTTTGCCCTTGTGATCCTTGAATCCAGACTTCCTCTTTCCATTATCTGCTTTATGCAACTGAGATCTCTGGAATCTACAAACAACTCAGAATACATATAAACAGATTATAGCAAACAAACAATTGAAAGGGGAGCAAGCAGTAGGAACATACCCTTGACCAGGGCCTTTGAACTTTTGATGTTTTGTAAACTTATTTCGAAAATCATTCCCTTTAGAGCCGGAACCATTGGTATTATCAACAATTCCTCCGGTCTGCCCCTGTGAAAGCTCAAGTTAACTAAAAGAACAAGAAATACTGGAAACAACTTAGACAAGTCTCTCTCTATTGATAGAGAAAAAACAATGTAATAAATAAGAGGTTTTACCAGTGGTCTTGGCTCTGAGAAACCCGGAGGCTGTAACTGATGATTTTGATGGGGATTTGGAACTGGTGGATAAGGACGGGGGTTAAAGGAATTAAGCTGTGGCTGGAAAAATTGGGGCTGAACTAAGGGGAGTGAGTGAGCCATAAGATTACTATTAGCAACTGCAAATTGAAGATTCCCCAAGAGGTTGGGAAGTAACTGGTTGATATGGTTGGGCATAGCAGCAAACTGATGAAGTTGCTGTTGATGTTGAGGCATATTGGGGAGATTATTAAAGAACTGAGGATGCATTGGCATATTAGGCATAGGCATCGGATTGTTCATGTGACCCATCATTGGATTACTCATCATGTGTGGATTCATCATCCTTAATTGATTAGCTTCCATTGGGTTCTGATACCCATTACGTTGGTGGTGATTAGAATACCCATTGTTCTGCAGATGACAAAAACGAAACACAGAGACATCAATACAAAAAAAAAAGTCTTGATTTTTTTTTTTTGTGTGTGGTAAAAAGGAGAGATTTTTATGGTATGACATAGAGATACAGAGAGAGAGAGACCTGGTGTTGTTGCTGTTGCGGTCGATGAGGTCGACCTTGAGGCTGGAAGGAATTGAATGGAGGTCGCATTATGAAGGAGCTAGGGTTTATAGGGTTTTAGGATTACTTATGAACTCAAGTAACTCTTTAGCTTGAGTCTCTGTTCAACGACTAATCAAGACGATGGGTAAGTAAGAAGAAGCAGAAACAGAGGTCGAAATCAAATCCAGACGATGGTCAGCTAGAAGAAATTGGCTAACCTCGTCGGCGTTGAAGCTATGGCGAGTCACGCGACTGTGAGAATTGGGGTGAGCGAAGAAGAAACCTAAATTAAAATCGAAGACTGTTCTGTTCTCTGACTTCTCTCTATCTCATTCTCTTAATTGAACCGGGAACCAACAACCGGTACGAACCGGTATTAATGTGTTTTGAAGACGTGGCACTCGGAGTCAGACTGATGTTCCACGTGGCCAATAGTTAGTTTTTTTGTAGTGGGCCAAATGTTGATCACTTGGGGGCCTATTGTGGTAAGTGGTAACCCAATCAAACCCCAAATGTAAATATGACTAGGAGGCACAGTTTATTATTGTTTCTTAGAGAAGGTGTCATATACACAAGCCTCATGTGAGTTCTTGTTACATAAATAAAGGGTTTTGTCATTTGTGTCCCAACGCTTACGTTCGTTCCTTCTTGTGAAAACTTGAGGTGGATGTATGGGATATAGGTAGATCCGTAGATGGCATTAAATAAAGAATATAACTTACAACAAACAGTTGCATAAACCAAATAAGGTATCTAAATCAATTGTAATAACCCCCGACAAGCAAGTCACAACTCGTGACTTTGGTTTCTCTCCCAGGCACATGTCTCGAGACTTCTAAAAGCAGCTATCCTTTTCAAAAAAGGTAGATCTCACCAACTCTGTTTTATCTAAAACAAGAAACTTTCCTTCTTTTCCCTTTGCTTCCTAAGTTCCGACCGAGTGAGGCTTCGGTGTGATAAGAAGAGCTGGTCCCCTTTTTGCACATGCTCACCAATCTAATCCTATTTTCAAGTTCACCTAGTAGTTCTCTTTTCACTTGGTGTCGCCTCTCTTCTAATTAAACCCGTGACTGTTTTCCTGATGCCTCCATCAGCGAATTTTTACTTGTGTTCTTCCCCCTGTTAAGTCCAATCGTACGACATCAAAAGAGTCAAAGCCAGTACAAAACATAAGGGAGTTTCTTTGTTACATTCACTATTTCACTGGAAGACTATCCTATTCAGGCTGAGTCTTATAACTACTATATTTCGGGAGAAGGAACATATTTGCCTTCCCTGTCTAGCTCTTCGCTAAGAATTGTATCAGGCATTGATGGCTTCTCAAGCACAACCTGTTACTTTCCGCCATGGGCGAGACGTGGAGGAAGAGGATGACATTGTCATACTACCTGAGGTGGACAACTCAACCCTTATCGCAAGATACAAAAGAAGCCTTGTTGGTCGCATGTTCCACCAAGGTGGAAGAAGCATCTCTGCTATGGTGGCCCTCCTGCCTAAACAAAACATCTGGAATGTTGCAGGACACGTTCGAGGTATTTCTCTTAGAAAATCAAGATTTCAGTTTGATTTTGAATCTGAAAGAGACTTACAAAAAGTGTTGAATAAACGATCTTGCCACTTCAACGAGTGGTCCTTCTCCCTTGAGAGATGGGAACCTCACATCGATGATACCTTCCCAAACACCATGACTTTTTGGATTCAAACTGAAGGCATTCCCAACCTATACTGGTTGGAGACCTCTCTAAGAAATTTTGGGGACTCATTTGGAATCTGTAGGGCAGTGGATGCTCCAATGGGACGAATCCAGGTCACTGTCAGAGTGGATGAACCGTTGAGATTCCGGAAAAAAACGCAACTTCCAACTGGGGATGTTGTGTGGGTTTCCATGGTCTATGAGAAGCTTTATAGATGGTGTAAGCTTTGTCACCGGATATGCCATGAGGAGGATTCTTGCCCCTTGAAAGCTACTACCCTACATCACAATGAAAATAGCGTCAATCAACAGGAAAGATCTGCAGAATGCCGTCAGTCTACAAATGGTGGTTTCAAAACTGCTGGAGAAACGTCCCAGTCTAATGCTCGAGGCAGTAGATCCCACCCCTCTTGGTGGAGACCAGATTTGGTAAACGACAACCCCAATGACAATATATCAGAAACATACCGTCGTGAGAAGGCTGAGGGGAAGAAAAAACCTGAACAAGGACGAAGGGATGTGTGGAATAGGCTTGAAAAGGTAAAAAATGGGCCTTATCGCCCCCCTTCACAGCGACGGGAGATGTCAGCGAGACTTCCCCGCAAGGAGACCCCGATGCAAAAGGAGAGTAGATTCAGAGCGGAGCCTATGTCTGGCCGTCAGCATAGGGGCAACACAAAATATCGGTTCCAACTACCTAAAAATACAGTAGAGGGGAGCGGGTATGATCCTAACGGTGAGAGAGGCCGTAGAAAGAGGAGATATGAGGATACCTTTGAGATAGAACCCCGCAGAGGCGAGGTGGTGAGGAAGGATACAGCTACGACGCCTCACCATGACCGTGCCAACTCTCGGAGTAATACTAGATCCCCCGAGACGAACCCTAGCCAATCAGATTCACAAGCGACTATCTCCGACCCACAAGTCGCGAAATTCCGAGCTAAGCAGGTTATTCAGTCACCTGACCATGTTCGAGAGAGACCTTTCCGTCTTAGTCTGCAGAAGAAATCAGAGATTATAGATGTTGAGAAGGGTGATTCAGCAAAAACTAATGGGGTTAATCCTCCATCGGCAAGGAAAAGCTTACCTTTTGATTTGGGGGCTCCTTCCCAGCTCCACTCTCAATCCCCAGGGTATAAATTATCAACGGGTATACACCAAGATCTGATCGTTAAGATCAACAAAAACTGGTATCAGCAGACTGTGGAGGAGGAAGAAGCTGAACGACAAGGAACTCCTCTGGAGGATAGGTTTACCAACCTTATCCGAATAGAGGACCCGGGCTTTATCACAGATCCCCTAGAAGTTATTACTCGGGAGCCTCAAATTACAAATTCTCACCACTCGTCTGTCCTAGTTGAACCAGTCCCCACAGAAACTGACGAGTTTCTTCAGGAGGTGGATAGGGATGCCATGGAGTGGGACAAGAACTATGATGATTTAGATAAAGTAGATTTGGAATGGACAGAGGAAGATGTAAATGCCTTTAGAGAGGCAGTGGCATCCGATTGGGATCCTACAAATATCGAAATAGAAGAGGAGGATCTGTTAGGAGGTGAAGTTCAAACTAACGGGGAGGAGAAGGGTGATCCGGTGACGATACCTTTGTCGGATCCCACAAATTTCGACGAGGGGAATAGCAGTCGACCTCCTCTCCCTTCTGCTGGAACAGGCCGATCAAAGGGCCTAGGCAAAAAGAAAGACCAAAAAGCTAAAGATAAGGCCCAATCTGGTGGGCTCCTGGAAAACCAAGGAGCAGCTTCAAGAAAATTATTACATCTGCGATTTTCAAACTCCCCTAAGTGTCAAAGCACAAATCCGATTTCTGTGAAATTGAGGAAACCACGTCCTGGATCCACTCTGTCAGGCAGTGAGGGAAAACACCGGCACCAATCAGAGACGACATTGGGGGATCGACAAAGGAAAAATGATGGTAGAGAGGGGGAAGGTGATCCGCCCACCATCGCCAATTGATCAATTCCTCGCAGATGCAACAAGGGACGACAAAGTGTCCTCACCGTCGACTAGAAATATGCTCATCTCTAGGTTTCTTCTCTTCTCTCAGTTTACAGCTTCTGTTTGTTATCCCCTGTTTGGTACCACTATGAACATTCCGGTTTTGCTATATCCTTCTCGCTTATGTACACGGTGGACTAGATATGCAAATCGAGACTTCTCTGTCATTGGTTATGACACTCCGGTTACCTATAACCGAGATAAGTTGGTGCAACCAGTTATGTTGTTCATCTACAATCGGAAGTCCACGAGATCCAAAAGGGTTGGACAACTTCCCTCTCAGGTTCTTCATGCTTCTAGGATCGACGAACGGCTGGATACTTCCCTTCTCGTGGGGGCGTCTTTGGCTCTTAGTTACAGACGGTCCTTCCCAGCAGAAGAAGAAGCGTGTTGCCGCGCTTTCACGGGATGTTCTGTCCGTCCTCTTTGCCTTTGCCTGTACCGGGTTTTGGAGGTTCTCATACCTCTGGGGCAATCAGTGAGTAGTAGTCACTCTAATTACTTGTATCGGAATTGGAGAAGCTACATTAAAAAGTATGTGGCCTTGGCAGGTCATAGTATTTTTAAGATTGAATGTATCCTTTCAGGTTCTTGGTTTCCAAGACTCTCGTCTTGTCCAGCGTGTGACCACCCTTTTCAGGGACCTTTGGCGCATGCACGGAATCCAAACACCGCGTTCGTTCCTTTGCAACGTCTGCGGCAATGGTTATCAAGGTGGTTGACTATGAGGCAGTGGCCGGTCATCCTTCACCATGAGTGGTCTCACTTTGTGTGGCAACTCTTTACCTTTAGGACTTGTTGTCTTCTTTATGTCTCTTGTCACTTTTATGGTTTCAAGTCAAGCTTTAAAGCATGTTTTATGTACGATTTAAGATCGTTGTTTGTAGTTTATTTTGTCCTCCTGTGTAAGCTTATTGGTGTATTTGGCTCCTTTTTAAAGGAAGCTTGTAAACCTTTAATCTAATATAATGGAGTGTTTAATGGGAAAAAAAAAAAAAAACCAAATAAGGTATTTTCACAAAGTGCTAAGAGTAGTAAGTGAAAAAGTAATCGCAGGAAAAGAATGTGAACTTATGTACGCATCCTCTATATGATAAAACGAAAACACAACATTATTTTGTACACTATATAATTTTAATAAGTTGGTTACAAATAGGTTATAGATTAATTGATAGATTAATTGGTTACAAGTTAAATAGTTGATGTAACTTTAATTTATTTTTGGAAGATTTTATTACTAGAGCACATTGTTTCCGAAAATGTTAAAAAGAATATTCTAAAGAATAATTTGATATCATCTAACTTACCATATTAATTTCTTTTATATCAAATAAAATCTTTTGATATCTAATTTAACATATTAATTTGTTAATTATCATTCTACTTCACCTCTCATTTTTAATGGGTCTATTTTGTGAAACAAATAAATTATCATATTATTTATTATAATTAAAAATAGTTTTATTTCCAGATATACCATAAGTTGAATTTATAAAAGCAAATATAAATGGTTCAATCTATAAAATATTCAAGCTTTAGTAATATTATTCTTTAAAATAATATCTATTGAATTAATAATTTTACTGGGTAACGAGTCAAAATTTGAATATTTAAATTCAATTTCATATTTTTTTGTTGGATTTTATAATTTTATATAATATAAGAAACTTTAAATAACTTCTTTTGAAATATTTTTAAAATATCGAAACTTGATATAAAAGTTAGAAACTATAAACACTCTAAATAAATTTGTTATAGCAATGTCAATAATATGTCACTATAATATGAAAGAATTTCAAGAAACCAAGTATATTAAAACAAAAAGTATAACAATATATTAAATTACTCATAATATAATAACTCGCTTTTTAAAAACCAAATTTACAAAATTATGTCTTATAATAACATTCAAGTCATGATGTAGAATATACATTGTTGAAATAACTTCATATGCATAAACTAATACAACATATTGAAATTTTATTTTAAAATATTAAATATACAAAATTTTGTATAAAATAAAATTTAACCAGTATTATATCACGAGTACTTATCTAGAATCATTAACAATATAAAACTTACAAAATAGATGTCTTTTTTCAGGCCATTATATTTAGCATATAATATAATGTTTTATCTAAAAAAACTTTTAAAAACAATCACATAAATTATATTTTATATAAAAATTATAATATAAATAAAATAAATTTCAACCCGTGCTATAGCACGGGTCTTAATCTAATCTAGTAATAGTGTACAATACAACATTATCATTCTCTTGGACCACAAGTGTAATATATGGTCATATTCTTTTTAGTAGCGAAATTGTAAAATCCTAAAAAATATATATAAACTCTTGGGCTGTCATAACACGGGATCGAATACATTCCAATAAACCACACGAAACAAAGTGAAACCCAAACTCTGAACTATATAAGTTCCTTCGTTTTTCATTTCTATTCACTTTCTCACTAAGCCATTAAACAAAACGCCTTTATGGCTACTTCAACTAGAAAATCCGAATCATTGGTTATAGCATTCATGTCTATGTTCCTAGTATTGGTTATGTCCGGTCCGATAGTTGTCGAGGGACGTGCTTTTTTCGTGTTCGGTGACTCGCTCGTCGACAGTGGCAACAACAACTATCTAGTAACGACTGCACGTGCCGATTCTCCTCCCTATGGAATCGATTCTCCTACTCGGAGACCAACCGGCCGGTTCTCCAACGGTCTTAACATTCCAGATCTTATCAGTTACGTTTGGTTACTAATCTCATTAACCAGTTTAGAGTAATGCTTTCATGAGTATATATATATATATATATATATATATATATATATTTATAAGTCACTAAGATGTAAGTTATATAAAATAATAATCAATTTGGTTAATATTTGCTTAGGTGAGGCAATCGGCAACGAAGAGCCGCCGTTACCGTACCTTAGTCAAGAGCTTAGGGGACAGAGGCTTCTACACGGTGCTAATTTCGCATCTGCTGGCATAGGAATTCTCAACGATACCGGCTTTCAGTTCGTAAGTGACCACGTAATCAAGTCTGAATACAAAATTACATTTTCCATAAATTTTCTGGTTATTTATAGGTATAAAGTTTTTTGGTATGTAGATAAACATCATAAGAATGTACCAACAACTCGACTACTTCCAACAATACCAACAACGTGTGAGTCGCTTGATTGGGAAATTGCGAACAGAGCGGCTCGTGAGCCAAGCGCTCGTGTTAATCACGGTCGGCGGAAACGATTTCGTAAACAACTATTTCTTGTTTCCATATTCCGCTAGATCGCGCCAATTCACTCTACCCGATTACGTCCGATTTCTGATTTCTGAATACAAGAAATTACTATTGGTAAGTGTGGTAACAACAGAAATCATAATTATAATATATGTATAGTGTGTTACTATTAATTACGTTCATTTTTTTATGACAAAAAAAGTATTGAGGATTATCTATAATCTAGTTTTTGACATTTGAGCTCGTGGCCTCAAGAACTTTCACCTTCTTACATGGATTTTAATACAAACAATTCAATTTTGTTTTCATTTATAGAGGTTAAATTCGCTTGGAGTGGGCCGAGTACTAGTGACCGGAGTCGGACCACTAGGATGTGCACCGGCTGAGCTGGCGAGTTCAGGCACGTCGAATGGGAGATGCTCGGCCGAGCTACAACAAGCTGCGTCTATATACGATCTCCAGCTAATCCAAATGATAAATGAACTTAACAGAAATATTGGGAAGACTGTGTTTATTGCAGCAAATACTAACCAAATGCAACTAGATTTTCTACACACTCCACGAAGCTATGGTAATTTAATCGAGCTTTGCCCTTTCGATTTACTATTTTTGGTCGACAAGAAAAGGTTATAACAATTATTTAATATTTTTTTACAGGATTCATAACGTCGAAGGTTGCTTGTTGCGGACAAGGGCCGTACAATGGGCTGGGTTTGTGTACTGTATTATCAAACTTGTGTCCGAACCGTGAGTTATACGTGTTTTGGGACGCGTTTCATCCGACCGAGAAAGCAAACCGCATGATAGTCCGTCTTATTTTGACCGGTACCACCAAGTATATGAACCCTATGAACCTGACCTCTGCTCTTGCCTTATGAGCGAATCATCCGATCATTTAAAGTTTAAAACTCGGAATTCGTTTATTTTGATTTGCAAGATGTGTGTATCGACTATCGAGTACAAGGGCATGAAATAACTCAGTCTGAATTTTACTTGGTTCATTGCTTTTAATGAAAAACATGAACCAAAGAAGAGAAGGCTATAAAAGCTGTAACTTTTAAAAAAAAAATCCCACTTAGATACTTAAACCTGGTATACATATATTGTAAAAGTGTTTTAACTGTTGTAAACAAGTCTCACAGTCCAACCAATAACACATTAATTTGGTCATATTTGGTACTCAATTTGATATAAATGTACTTACATCATATATCACTTTTACATATACGTGCACCTATACATAGTATACCATTTATTCATGCCTGTTTACCATATAAAATAAAAAGCCACTTTAAATATGACATAATTTATATACATTTAGTATCTCTTATAAAATAAAAACTGACTTTAAATATGACATAATTTATATACATTTAGTATCTCTTGTTAGCTTGTGCGGACATATCAACGAAGGAGTTTAATGTCATTTTGCATCTAACAATAACGCAATTTACTTCTAAAAACGACAAATTCTTTAAAAAGTATAAAAAATTCATAAATTTGTATTAATAAAGCAGTCTTAAACCTAATTCAAATCTAGCCTAAAACCTAAATCTTAAAACTTAAATGTATATAGATTTTTGTTATTTTAATTTTAATGTGTTTTCGAATTGGATATATGAAGATTTTTTCTTTTAACTGCTTTTAAATATTGTAAAAAAGTCTTACAGCCCAACCAATCACACATTAAATCAATTTGGTCATATTTGGCATTCAATTTGATATGCATCTGTACTTACATCATATATCACTTTAACATCTATGTGCATATATACATAATATATTATTTATTTATGTACTTCAACCATATAAAATAAAAAGTGACTTAAAAAACGATATATAATTTATTTATATTTAGTATCTCAAATGTAGACATATCAATGAAGGAGTTTAATGTCATTTATATTAAAATCTGACAAAACACACAATTATTTCGAAAAAAGACAATTTTTTTTTATAAAAAAGAGTGTGACAACTCATAGATTCATATTTTAAAAATAGTCAAAAACCTAAATTTTAAAATCTAGCCAAAAAGCTAAATCTTAAAACTTAAAAATGTATATATTTTTAGTGATTTTCTTTAAATGCATTTCTCTTAATTTGAATCTATTAATATTTTTTCTTATAAGTTGTTTTTTTTTTTTTAAAGTTTCTCCTAATATATGATTTTAATATAATTCCAAAATAGAGATATTAGTTGTATAAAAACCCTTTAAAACCTTACCAAAGTGAATAAAGTCAAATTACCAAAAGTGACCTTCACGAGAGGCTCGAACCCTTCTGGCTGAGAAAGAGGTATAAGGTCAATTTCACAGATGAAACTTTGAAAAATAAAAAATCCCTACAGAGAAGATTGATTGAAATTTTGGAATCCAGGTTTAGGGATGAATCGATCAACGACGGTGCTTATGAAGATTGAAGAGTCGGCGACTGTTCTGTCGCTGCTCAAATCGGATCTCCTCCCGATGGAGGTCGTTCTATCGCAATTCAACTCTAAGTTGCAGAGCTCTAGTCACCTCGCTGTGTGCAATTCTCTTTCCATGATGTTGCAGGCATGTGTTAGCTCGCGCCCCGCTATATTCCCTCTTCTTTTACTCTTTTTTGAACTTTCTCTTGATGCTAGGCCTCGTGTTCCTCGATTGTGTGGACAAAGTAGTGAGCTTTAGGGGTTTTTTTGGATGTTTCAGTCGAAGGATTTCATTTGAATCTAGGGTTTGGTTTCGTTTTTGTCATTTTCTCTATAAAAATGAGTTCTTCTTTCTTGTTCGTTTCTGTGGTTTGTATATTGAATTCGTGGGTGGAAATCGAGTGTTTGAGTTAGCTTTACTAGTGTTCAATCTCACTGGGATAACTCGAGAGTGGTGATATGAGGCTGTGTGTACATTTGATAACCATTTCTAATATCTATTCTCAGATTTGGGGGGACTAATTGAATTGAATTTTTTTGTTCAGTTTCAGGATCAGAAGATGCTTTGTGGTACGGAACGTATAATTGCATTTGGTATCATATACCATTGTTATTCTTCCCAGAAGCCATCTTTTAACCCATTTTTATCTGAAATGATAAGTGTAAGCAGCCTTTCGTTATGCAGACTCCATCTGTTCTTGTTGATTGTCTCTTGATGTAATGAGTGTGTTGTTATCCCTAGAAAATTGTAGTTACTGATATAAATTTGTTTTCAAAAACATATTTAAGTGTTAAGATTGGTAGTTAGTATAGGTCATTTTTTTCTCTCGAAGTGGCATGGTGATGGAGAATAATGAGTTTCCATGTATTCTCTGAGGCTAAATGCTAAATTTTATATAGTGATGTGTTTGGTTTTCTATAGATTGATTTAGGCAAACATGTTTTAATATTAAGATGATCTGGTCTTCTCGTGTTAAGGAATAACAATATCTCTGCATTTTGTAGGCTGCTTGTAATGAGCAACTGGAAAAGTCTGAGAGAGCATTTCTTCTCCACCTGTTACAATGGAATAATTACAACAACGTGAAAGAGGTAGGATATAGCTGCACATATAGCTGTTTCATTGAGCTGTTTGCCTGCTTCTGTTTTGCAAATCCATGAAAATTCAAAACTTATGCATAAAGCTGTTATGCAATTCCCTTTTTATATATACTCTCTAAGACTACTATTTTCCTTGGTGAAAATTTGTTTGCTGGGGTCACTTATCTTTTTTCAGGCATATTCTAAGCCTTCTTCCGTTTCTCATATTATTGTCAAGTCCTGATTTTTATAATTTTATGAGCTCTGTGACCTGTGGATACTAAGTAGGTATTCATGATCAATTAAAGTAATGATAATTTGTTTCCTTGCAGATTCTCAAACAGTCAGCTGTTGATTATATCAGATCGTTTGATCCTTCAACTCATGTAAGAGTGATTGATGCGTTGATATACTCTTTTCCAATTATATCTCTAATTTATTTTATCTTCATCATAACTGTTCCTTTATTATGCCTAACATTACCTGGAGAACATTTTGAAAAACCTTTTCTTGTTAGTAATTTAATATGGTGATGTTCTGTCAGGATTTTCCGGAACTAGGAGAGCTGCAACGAGAGTATGGCGACAAAGCCGATACTGGACCATCTAGTCACATTTTTGCAGACTATTCCCTCAAAAAGCTATTGCATGACCCTGATGTGCCTCGTGGATGTGATCCTAATTCCCCAGAGTATGTAACCTATGGGTTAGGGAATTCCGTTACTTTCTAACTGTTATGTACAGTTTAATCTGATCTATTTCCCCTAAGCTTCCAGTTTTCCTCTCAGCCTAATGTTATGTGTTGTAATTCATGTGCAAAATTTAAGTTGATTTTATGGATGATCTTTGAGTCAAATAATATTTTTAGGTTCGATGTGCAACCTGGAGGGAATCCCAGAATTGGATCTGGTGATAGAGACGAGGCCCTGTCTGGCTTATTGGAAAATTCTACAATGGGGGGATTAGCTCCTAGGTGGATCCGTCCATGTCCACCAAGGTACCCAGTTCATCAGAGCGAGGTAAGGCTAAGATTAACCCACTATTCATTTGGTTTGGAAAATTATCGAACTGACCCTCAATGGTTCAACTTCTTACAGTTGCTTTGGATTGACCCTGATAACAAGCATGAGCTTGTTTGGGATGATAAAATGTGTGCTGATACTAGCAGAGGTGCAACAGTTAGAGACTTGCTTGTGAAGGGTTTAAAGATGACACTTTCTCCTTCGGAGCAAGAGGTATATTATTGCTTGTTAATTCATGATATCCGCATAAAGTCATACAAGTATTGAACATTTTATTGCTTATCTTGCTTTAACACTTATAAGTGAGCTAACATAGCAATGGGACAGTAACTACATATGCATACGTTTTAAAGGCAGCCATTTTATGGCAGACATACTCTAGGATTGAGAGAGAAGTCATGCTATCATTTTTTTCTTTCTCACTGGATTTAATGATCTAGGTTATTAAGAAGGAACTGACTGCAGTAAGAGTTTATGGAAATGATTATGCAATATAAATAGTGATTGTGATGATTTGATTGATCAGCTTTACTTGTATTGATCCATTTTTAAAACCTTGATCTTTTGAGTGAAGAAAATAACAAGTTTAATTTATTTACTGGCCAGGACATCACTACAGAATTGACAAATGACCCAAAGCTTGTCTATAATTGTGGAATAACTGCGCGGAAGCTGCCGGTATGTGATTTCATTTTCTTGCAGGTGCTTTTTTTTTCTTTTCTTTCTTATCGTCTCGCCTATCATGTGATCTAGTTTCTTATTTTTCAGCAATTAGTAGAGCACAATCCTCAAATAGCAGTTGAGATTCTCACCAAGTTGAATAACAACAAAGAGATTCTTGAGTAAGTCATCCACCTTATCGGTTCCACCATTTAATTTTTATCAAAATTATAACTTTTAAAGTGGAAATCTGAGAATGCTTCTGCAGCGATTTTTTGGCAGCTCTAGTAAATATGGACATGAGCCTGCACTCAATGGAAGTTGTGAATAGGCTCACAACTGCAGTTGAACTTCCCAAGGAATTTATACGGTCGTACATCACTAATTGCATATCGTCTTGTGAGAACGCCAAGGTATTAAAACAAAGCTTTCTTTTGTTTTTCCATTAGGTTTTTAAATAAAACAAAGCTGTCTATGCATAGCTATAACGCCATCCTATAGTTTTGTGTGAAAAACTTGTGCTCGTGCTCTGCATTATGTGCTATTGTGTATATGATTCTCTGGATTTGTTGATTTACAGTGTGCACATATTTTTTTTTCTGTATTGCTGCTTTGTTAATGGTATAGTGATATATTGTTTTCGATCTGTAGCAGCAAGACAAATACATGCAGAATAGGCTTGTACGGCTTGTTTGCGTCTTCTTGCAAAGCTTAATTCGTAACAACATCATCAACGGTATGGATTCTCTGTTTTTGACTGATTGCTGTCAAATTTGGTATTTTACTTTGCTAATAACAACAGCACAAAGAAAGATCAATAGATACAATCACAGAGGAATCTGTAGTCTATCATTTATGTTTTACAGTTGGGTAATATATGTTTTTTTCTTGGGGTAAATGTAACAGTGAAGGATCTATTCATAGAAGTTCAAGCTTTCTGCATTGAGTTTTCTCGGGTTCGAGAAGCAGCTGGTCTCTTCAGGCTTTTGAAAACATTGGAATGAATCAATTTACTATTTCTTCTTCTTCTTCTTCTTTGCATCATCTTTATCTCCATTATAATTTTAATTCTCAATTTATGTAGCTAAAGAAAGTACTTTTTTTTGGAATCAAAGACAGTTATCGCTAGTTAGAGTTTTATATCTCAATATATATGTTTCTGAAAACAAAATATCTCTGGTTAGACTATAGACGGCATGTCCTTGAGTGACTCCTTTCCAGTCCCTATGGCTGTTAAAAACAGTAAACCATGAACGGTTTAGACCAATAAATACCAACTGCTGGTTCTGACTTCTGATCCGGAGTTGTTGTTTGATTCTACCTACGAAGTGACTTTTTATGTTATGTTCAGTGTATAAAGAAATGGTTTGAGTTTGAGAGTATAAAAGAATGATTGGCCTGTCATCAAGTTTGCTTCATAGAAAAGACACAAATGTTATGCTTTGTCTCAAAGCTTTAAACTTAAATTTTGGAAAACCACTCTATTTAGTAAAATATAAATAATTGAACAAAATATACTAAGTATGTATTGAAAAAATAAAAGGTGGAAAATACAAATACAAACGAGAACCCAACAAGAAAACATTTGGTTAGAGAAGGAAAAAAAAAAGAAAAGAAAAGAAAATGAAAGCTTCAAACATTGCGAAATATTTGGTAGAGACAGAGTAATAGCAAAAAAACTCGATCTGGGTCCATAAGGAATCAGAGAACAAAAGCCGAATTAAGGGTTGAAGTAGGGAAGCAGCTCTCTTCTCCTCTCCATCGTCGTTGTTTGGGTAAGAAACGCAAAGTTGAAAGCTTTCTCCTTTAGTCGCCCAATGTTGCTATAATTGCTTCTTCTTCTTCTTCTTTGATCTTTCTAGGTGTGTCAATAGAAGACAATGGCGGTTCCTGTAGAAGAAGCAATCGCAGCTCTTTCCACATTCTCCTTGGAGGTAACTCCGATGTTCTAGTTTTTGGTTTAAATTTTCGAAAATTTGTGGGGTTTCTGGGTCATTTTGACTACAATTTCCCGTTCTGGGGTTCAATTTCAGAAGATTTTGACTAGAAAGGAGAGGACTTGTTGATAAATTATTTTCGTGTCTTGCCTATTTTTGTCTGCGGATCTTTTGCCTTGTTAGCTGTAAAATAAATAGGTTTCAATGTTAATGCTCAGGACTTGACTGTCTTCTTGATGCATTTTGAATTTTGTTAATAGGATGAGCAACCAGAAGTCCAAGGACCGGCTGTGATGGTTTCAGCTGAAAGAGCAGCTACTGATAGTCCCATTGGTATGCTTCTTTACTTCTCTTGTCATTCTTTTACCATAAAAAGCCAATTAATCAAGATTGTTTTTTTTTTTAATTTTTTTGATAATTATGTAGAGTATAGTGATGTTGCAGCATACCGGTTGTCTCTCTCAGAAGACACAAAAGCTCTTAACCAGCTGGTATATGATTCTTCTTCATTTGCTTCATCTTATAAAGGCTGACTAATATTTTTGTTTTAATGGGTTATGTTCATGTTATTAATCTTTTCTTAGCGGGTGTGATCTTATTATATTCAAATATTTCAAGCAAGTTTTCGACCAATTGTATGCAGAATACACTTATTCAAGAAGGAAAAGAGATGGCGTCAATTCTATACACATATAGAAGTTGTGTTAAAGCACTACCTCAGGTCCTCGCAAAATCTATTATTGTACCTCATTGCTTGTCTACTTTTAGACATTTTACTTGATTGAAAGTAACTTTGAGAATTATGCTATTTATAGTTCTTCATTCATGGTATTTGAACCGTCGTAGCAACTATGTGAGAATATCTTTTGAACTACAAAGTATATGCAAAAAGAAAAGCAAGAACAACTACTTTCTCTGTATAAATAATACTGAATGATAGAAATTAGTCAAATTACTGAAATAAGATCCAATATGGTACCTGCTGCTGGGTCTACTTGTGTATATCTCTTCCATAATATACATAACTTTCTTATTAATAATATACATGCAGCTTCCCGAATCTATGAAGCATAGTCAAGCGGATTTGTATCTAGAAACATATCAGGTTTTGGACTTAGAAATGAGTCGTTTACGCGAAATTCAGAGATGGCAATCGTCGGCTTCAGCTAAAGTGCGGTGTATACCTTTCCTCGTCCAACTCGTTTTATTTCAATTCCTGTATCAGAAATAATGTGGATATATGCTCTATATCTGTGCAGTTAGCTGCTGACATGCAGCGGTTTTCCAGACCTGAACGACGCATCAATGGCCCCACAGTCACACATCTTTGGTGGGTTCTCATTTTTTTTTCTTTGATGTTTTGTATAGATACTCCGATGATTAACGCTCCTCGGTAATAGAATTTAACTATGATTTTACCTAATATAGGTCGATGCTAAAGTTGCTTGACGTCTTGGTTCAGCTGGATCATCTTAAAAATGCTAAAGCTAGCATTCCTAATGATTTCTCTTGGTACAAGAGGTGAAAGATATAATACTTTTACCTTTCCTTTCTAATTTTTCTATAAATTGGACACTTCAATGTAGGTAGATCTATGGTTGGTACCAATCATTTCATCTATTAAAGACTTCTTTAAGAGTTGAATTAGTTTCCTAGAACTTTTTTTTTAAGCTTCTGTTCTGAAGATATTTTCACTCTTTTCAGAACATTTACTCAAGTCAGTGCGCAGTGGCAAGATACAGATACAATGAGAGAAGAGTTAGATGACTTACAGGTGTTTGCATGGCTTGTATTTGCAGTCATTTCTTAATCCCTTCGGTGAATTGTTGTAAATGAAAATGTGATTTCTTATGTATGCAGATTTTCCTGAGTACACGATGGGCTATTTTACTGAACCTGCATGTTGAGATGTTCCGTGTAAACAAGTATCCTTTAAAGACATTATTATGGGTTTCTCTATTTGAGATACACATGCTGCCCAAGTCCCTTGTGCTATTTGACTATACTTCACCCTTTTGGATTCCTTAAAGCAATATCAGTGTGGAAGATATTCTCCAAGTTCTCATAGTCTTCATCGTGGAGTCTCTGGAGTTGGATTTTGCACTACTTTTTCCTGAGCGTTATATTCTTCTTCGAGTTTTACCGGTTCTTGTTGTCCTAGCAACACCATCTGAGAAAGATACCGAGGCTTTGTACAAGAGGGTAAAACTGAACAGATTGATAAACATTTTCAAGGTATGAAAATTCATCTTATACCTGTTTAAGTTTTGTATTCATAGCCAATATACCTCAAAGCCTTTTCCAACTCGCTAATTGACATATTTGGTGTTCTTATGGTTATCAGAATGATCCTGTCATTCCTGCGTTTCCAGATCTCCATCTTTCTCCTGCTGCAATTTTAAAAGAATTGTCGGTATACTTTCAAAAGTTTTCATCACAGACTCGCCTTCTGACTCTTCCAGCACCTCATGAGCTCCCTCCACGTGAAGCGCTAGAATATCCTTTAATATTTTCACTGTTTCGTGCCTAATTAAGTATTATCTGGATTATTGTAAACTGTACACATGCTGTGAATATTGCTAGCCTTAACATATTTTACATATCAGAGACACTATCTGATAGTCAATCACATTGGAGCTCTTCGCGCTGAGCACGATGATTTCACAATCCGATTTGCATCATCCATGAATCAGGTTCTCAGGCTATTTCTATCCCTTCAGCATCAATTTTTGTGTTCTTATCTAGAGTCTCTAGGATGTTGTTCTCACTTGCTTTCATGCAGTTATTGCTGTTGAAGTCAAACGATGGAGCATATACTGAATGGTGCAGAGAGGTCAAAGGAAATATGTACGATATGGTTGTTGAAGGCTTCCAACTGTTAAGTAGATGGACAGCGCGCATTTGGGAGCAATGTGCTTGGAAATTCTCTCGCCCATGTAGGGATGCAGGAGAGACTCCGGAAGCCTCCGGATCATACTCTGATTACGAGAAGGTAATACTTGTGATAAATTTCTGAAAATTTTATCCTTTATGGTAACAAGTTTTTGATACTTTTTGATAGGTGGTGAGGTATAATTATACTACAGAAGAAAGGAAAGCCTTGGTCGAACTTGTTGGCTATATAAAGAGTGTAGGATCGATGCTGCAGCGTTGTGACACATTAGTTGCAGATGCTTTATGGGAGACAATACATGCCGAAGTTCAGGATTTTGTACAGAACACATTAGCTACAATGTTGCGTACCACCTTCCGAAAGAAGAAAGATCTCTCAAGGTGAATTAGTTTTCCTTTATTTTCTTTCTATTTCAAGTCACATCCCCTTAAACTTGAGCTTTCCATATTGTTAACTGTATCATATGTATGATTGCATTTCAGGATTCTTTCTGATATGCGGACACTCTCAGCTGATTGGATGGCAAATACCAGGCCCGAACATGAGATTCCATCTTCACAACATGGAAGTGATGAAAGCAGAGCGAATTTCTTTTATCCAAGGCCAGTTGCCCCAACAGCAGCACAGGTTTGGGTCCATTTCATGATTATTTAAGGTACAACAACAGATGGTAAGACCCTGTACTTGAACCTATAGCTGCTTTGTTCTTTTAGGTGCATTGCTTGCAGTTTCTGATTTATGAGGTTGTCTCTGGTGGAAATCTGAGGAGGCCAGGGGGATTCTTTGGAAATAATGGCTCTGAGATTCCTGTTAATGACTTGAAGCAATTAGAAACTTTCTTTTACAAGCTCAGCTTTTTCTTGCACATATTAGATTACTCGGGTAACCCACATGCTTAATGTCTTTTTGGTTAGTTACTTGAGCCATATCAATAACTTTGTGACTCCTCAACTTCAATTTATGATGGCTGCAGCAAGTATTGGGATTCTGACTGATCTGGGGTTCCTGTGGTTTAG
>NC_025692.1:4594768-4610508 GCF_000633955.1 Camelina sativa | reverse complement strand
ATAACTTTGTGACTCCTCAACTTCAATTTATGATGGCTGCAGCAAGTATTGGGATTCTGACTGATCTGGGGTTCCTGTGGTTTAGAGAATTTTACCTAGAGTCTTCACGTGTTATTCAGGTATGCAGCAATACGAAAAGGTTATAACTATATTTTGCCATTTTGTTTTCACATCAGCCCTGACTTGATCTTACAAATACAAATTGTTATACGTTCACTTCTGCAGTTCCCGATTGAGTGTTCACTACCATGGATGTTGATAGACTACATTCTGGAAGCCCAGAATTCAGGCCTTCTTGAGAGTGTTCTGCTGCCTTTTGACATTTATAATGACTCAGCTCAACAAGCTCTGGTTGTTCTGAGGCAGAGATTTCTCTATGATGAAATTGAAGCTGAGGTAACTACAGTTCAATTCGGATCTCAACAGCTATAAACCTATAGGGCTTCTTGAATGAAAAGGTTCCTTGAACAAAATTATCGTTTCTTATATCCTGTCTTCATTTTGTAGGTGGACCATGGTTTTGATATATTTGTTTCAAGGCTTTCGGAGTCTATATTCACATATTACAAGAGTTGGTCAGCGAGGTACCTAATTACATTGTTTTTGATATATTCAATCCCTTCACTGTTAACTAATGAGGAGCTAAACCCTTTTATCATCAATTGTTGAGTTCAATAGTGAGCTTCTTGATCCATCATTTCTCTTTGCGTTGGACAATGGTGAAAAGTTCTCCATCCAGCCTGTGAGGTTTACTGCGTTATTTAAAATGACAAAAGTAAAGGTAAATAATAATACTACTCTTCTGGTATATAGAAAGTCACAATTTGTTGAATGTATAGCTCCATTGTTATGACCTACCATAGGATTAAAATTATGTTTCAAGCAGTGGTTATAATTATGTGCGGCTTGGCATGTTTATAAAATCTTCTTACTGAATTTTTTTGTGACATGCAGATACTTGGTAGAACAATTAATTTAAGAAGTTTGATCGCTCAAAGGATGAATAAAATCTTTAGAGAGAACCTGGAGTTTCTTTTTGACCGTTTTGAGTCTCAGGATCTATGTGCTGTAGTGGTAAGTTTGATTTTTTTTTTTTTTCTAGATTCTGTATATATTACCATTTCTTTTGCAATGTACAAAAGTGGATGCTCTCTTCAATTGCAGGAATTGGAGAAGCTGATAGATATCCTAAAGCACTCGCATGAATTGCTTTCACAAGATCTTTCCATAGATCCTTTCAGCCTCATGTTGAATGAAATGCAAGAAAACATTTCTCTTGTCTCATTTTCAAGTCGACTTGCTACACAGGTCAGCCATACAACGTATTAGTCCTGAATCTAATTTTTCCCATCTTTTCTCTCAATCTCTGATATTTCTGTTGTCTTCTAGATCTGGTCAGAGATGCAGAGTGATTTCCTACCAAACTTCATTCTTTGCAATACCACACAGCGATTTGTCCGTTCATCGAAAGTTCCTCCTACTCAGAAACCATCAGTGCCTTCTGCTAAGCCTAGTTTCTATTGTGGTACTCAAGTAAGGAGCAAATGTCTTACGCCATTTCTTCTTTTAATTTGTTCAGAAAGAATCTTATAGACCCATTTTGTGGTTACATCCGTAGTGTCTTTGGTCTCATTTTATATTTTTGTTGTCATGCTTTTTTGTTTCTCTGGTAGGACTTAAATGCAGCTCATCAAAGTTTTGCACGATTGCATAGTGGATTTTTTGGGATACCACATTTATTTTCCATAGTTAAACTTCTTGGATCCAGATCATTGCCTTGGCTAATAAGAGCTTTGCTGGACCATATATCAAATAAGGTATATTTGCACTTTTTGTACCATTTATTCCATTTATTCCTTTTGTCGAGGTACTAATTATACAAAGGAACCAGCTAAAATTATTCTTTTGTCTAAACTTTCAGATAACTACACTTGAGCCAATGATCTCTGGATTGCAAGAAGCAATGCCCAAATCTATTGGATTGCTTTCTTTTGATGGTGGTGTTACAGGTTAATGCCCAGTTGCAGTATTCTTGATGTGTTGTGATTTTCTGTGCTGTTTTATTTACTGATGCCTTTCGGTGTTTCATTTAAAGGTTGTATGAAGCTTATACGAGAGCAACTAAACTGGGGCAGTAAGTCAGAACTCAAGTCAGAAGTTCTACGAGGAATAAAGGAAATTGGAAGTGTTATATATACAATGGGACTTCTCGATATCGTATTGGTCAGTCCTATCTGACAGATTGTAAAGATTTAAAGCCAAAAATTCTTGTGATTTAGTCTAACAAATGTAGATAATGCTATATTTACACAGAGAGAGATAGACACAAAGCGTTTCATGCAAACAGCTCCATGGTTGGGATTAATCCCGGGTGCTGAAGGACAGATAGTTAATGCTCAAGACGGTGAAAGCCCTCTTGTCAATCTCTTAAAGTCAGCAACTTCTGCAGTTGTGTCACGTCCCGGTTGTCTTAATCCAGCAGCGTTCTATACGATGTCCAAACAGGCAGAAGCTGCAGGTTAATTAAGAGTTGTAGTCAATCACCAGTTTCGTCTTTACTCTTTTTCTGTGACAGAATTTTAATCGTTTTGGTCTAATATTATATGTGCAGATCTTTTGTATAAGGCGAACATGAACGGTGGAAGCGTTCTTGAATACACACTTGCATTCACAAGTGCGTCACTCGACAAATATTGTAGTAAATGGAGTGCTCCTCCAAAGACAGGCTTCATTGATATCACAACTTCAAAGGATTTTTACCGTATATACGGTGGTCTGCAGATTGTAAGCCATCTAAAAACAATTTTTTTTTTTAACAGCCACAACATTCATCTCTCTTCTCAATTTCTTAAATAAAGTTTGCAATGAACTCAGGGATATCTGGAGGAGGTACCAGCTCCACAGTCAGCTCAACATGAAGTGCTTGGTGATTCGATAGCTTGGGGTGGTTGCACCATTATATACTTGCTCGGCCAGCAACTTCACTTTGAGTTGTTTGATTTCTCGTACCAAGTACTCAATGTCTCTGAGGTTGAAACTGTCTCTGCTTCACATACTCATAGGAATCCTCAGATCCATCAGGTAGATTTTCCTTTCTCCAGCCTCTCATGTGTTGAATCCTCTCATTCTCCCATCTGAAACATCTTTTTTATGTGTACGAAAGGGATGGGAAGGTTTGTTGGAAGGGATGAAGAAAGCTCGGAGGCTGAATAATCACGTCTTCTCCATGCTTAAAGCTCGTTGCCCCCTAGAAGACAAAACGGCTTGTGCTATCAAACAGAGCGGCGCGCCGCTGCCACGTGTCAGGTTTGAGAATACTGTATCTGCTTTCGAGACTCTACCTCAGAAAGGCACCGTTGGCTGATGCCATCATGTGTTTGTGTAATAGAACCACAGAGTGTTATTATATATATATTTTTTTCTCATAGTAACAATGTTTGCACCTTTCTTTCCGAACAAAGTAACCTCGGAAAACGTTTGTGTGTATCAGTGGAGTTTTGTTTATTTGTTTGTTTGTTTGTTTGTTACTGAAGATAAACTCATACGGAGATCCAACCTTCCTATGTTAGTTATTAATAATAATGATCAAATTGACTATCAAATTGGGTATGACAGTGACAAACAAAGTCTATTTTACGAATAATATATTTCAACCTTCTCATACAATACAATTGATAATGGCACTCAAACAAAAAAGAATCATCTCTTCCAACTTGTGTACTAGGGGTTTTCTACAAGTTAAGTAGAAAAATATTAAACGATTAAATTAAAATCTTATTTGTTAAAAAAATATAATGAAAGAAAAATTAGATAATGGACTAAAACACAAATTATGTAGTTGTCTTCATTTTATATTAAACTAGATAATGTGTCATCCGCGTCAGTTTTGAAATTAATATATCAAAATATAATTTATATACTTTTAAATGAGTTTAGTAATTTATTGAATAAATTGATTATTTTTAGAATGAAGTTTTTTTTATTATATAAGATATCTACGAAGATGGTTACAAATAGAGCATTTTATGTGAATTATTTATCTTAAAATGAAATTATACTAATAAAAAGTATGAGCTATAAGCTTCTAAGGCCGTCCACATATGATTTTAAACAACCAATAATAATTTGACATATCACTTATTAACATTTTATACAATTTCCAGAATTTTCTATATTATGAATTATTTTAAACAACCTATCATGATTTGACATGTCATTCATTAACATTTTTTAAATTAACAGAATTTTTTAGAAAAAGGAAAATTTTAAATTTATAGAAATCAAAGAACTATGCACAATATCCCACATCGGCTAGAAATTTTTTAGACAATGGTTCAGAACCAGTATAAATAAGATTAATATGCTTCCAACAACGAATGAGCAGAAAATCTTGATTTATCAGGCGTCCAAGTTTAAAAGTTTTATTTGGTTTGATCTGGTTTTTTATTTGAGCAAATTAAAACTTTAAACAGTTTCAAAAATATATTATAATATTTAAAAAATTTAAAAGTTTAAATATTATAAATATTGAAAATTTTTAAAAGGTTCAAATTTTATATTTCGAAACCTTTTAAAAGTTTAAAATATTATAAATATTGATGCAAAACATAAATTATCTTATTTATCGACATTTGTGCTTTTTATTTCTTATGAGCTGTAAAACATATTTTTGTGTATGATTTTATAGATGAGTTGATATTCTTTCATTAATTTTTTATTTTTGGGTCTAAGGAAGAAGGATTGACATCATAAGACCTTAATTTGATGTTTGAGTCAAATTTTGAGGTTTAAAGAAGAAAGACGGACGACAAACACACATGTTGTATTAGCTATACATAGGCATGACAGGGTTACAGTTGTCACGGTTAAGGTTTATTAACCATCGGTTATGGTTAGAAATTTTGTAACCTTAACCAGAACCGTTTAACAAACTGTTAAACGGTTACGTTTAATTACAGTTACGGTTATTTGATAATATGATAAAGTTGATATTATTTGATGATATTATTTATTTATAATTAATATGTTCTTATAGTGTACTCATATTTCTATATATCATATGATTCATATTAAATAAATAAATATTAGTATATTTTATTATGTTTTAAAAATATTATAAACCAAGTAAGGATTTTGGTTTGAGAAGTTTCTAAACGCGTGGATCTAAAACAAATAAGTATATGGATAACATTGTCAATAATTGGGTGCATGTGTTGACTATCCTGGTAATCATGAATTTCACAAATTTTATGAGAAAAGAAATAATTTTGTTCATGGAGTTTGATGGGTTAACAAGTTGTGTGGTAGTCTAAAAAAAAAGTTTTTCAGTGGAAGAATGAGAAGAAGTTGACNCTATCATGATTTGACATGTCATTCATTAACATTTTTTAAATTAACAGAATTTTTTAGAAAAAGGAAAATTTTAAATTTATAGAAATCAAAGAACTATGCACAATATCCCACATCGGCTAGAAATTTTTTAGACAATGGTTCAGAACCAGTATAAATAAGATTAATATGCTTCCAACAACGAATGAGCAGAAAATCTTGATTTATCAGGCGTCCAAGTTTAAAAGTTTTATTTGGTTTGATCTGGTTTTTTATTTGAGCAAATTAAAACTTTAAACAGTTTCAAAAATATATTATAATATTTAAAAAATTTAAAAGTTTAAATATTATAAATATTGAAAATTTTTAAAAGGTTCAAATTTTATATTTCGAAACCTTTTAAAAGTTTAAAATATTATAAATATTGATGCAAAACATAAATTATCTTATTTATCGACATTTGTGCTTTTTATTTCTTATGAGCTGTAAAACATATTTTTGTGTATGATTTTATAGATGAGTTGATATTCTTTCATTAATTTTTTATTTTTGGGTCTAAGGAAGAAGGATTGACATCATAAGACCTTAATTTGATGTTTGAGTCAAATTTTGAGGTTTAAAGAAGAAAGACGGACGACAAACACACATGTTGTATTAGCTATACATAGGCATGACAGGGTTACAGTTGTCACGGTTAAGGTTTATTAACCATCGGTTATGGTTAGAAATTTTGTAACCTTAACCAGAACCGTTTAACAAACTGTTAAACGGTTACGTTTAATTACAGTTACGGTTATTTGATAATATGATAAAGTTGATATTATTTGATGATATTATTTATTTATAATTAATATGTTCTTATAGTGTACTCATATTTCTATATATCATATGATTCATATTAAATAAATAAATATTAGTATATTTTATTATGTTTTAAAAATATTATAAACCAAGTAAGGATTTTGGTTTGAGAAGTTTCTAAACGCGTGGATCTAAAACAAATAAGTATATGGATAACATTGTCAATAATTGGGTGCATGTGTTGACTATCCTGGTAATCATGAATTTCACAAATTTTATGAGAAAAGAAATAATTTTGTTCATGGAGTTTGATGGGTTAACAAGTTGTGTGGTAGTCTAAAAAAAAAGTTTTTCAGTGGAAGAATGAGAAGAAGTTGACGAGGAAGAAGAAGAAAAAGAATATAACGAAGAACCAAACGGTAAAAGTTACAATGACAATTAACACAAAATTTGACAATGAAAATGACAAGAAAGAATATGAAGAATACAAAAACATTGAATAAAAAACACGAAAACATAGGTGGTAGCGATCAATTAAATATGAAAACTAGTTAAATTCATGATTATAAAATTGTTTCGTTTTTCTGGTGGTCAAAGAAAATAGTTTAGGATATGTGAGGTCATCAGTTTGATTTGCCTCGCCTGGACGTCAAGTTAAATTTATGATTTTTTTTATCAGATTTGGTTTTATAACACAATTGATTTTTATATTTTAAAAAATTGTATATCTGAAATTTTTTTTTCCCTTAGTACTAATTTTAATTTTTTTTTATAAGATAATATTTTATTACCGTAATCAATCATATTTAATATTTATCAAAATATATCAAATAAACCCACGCGTAGCGTTGATTCATAACCTAGTAAAAAATAAAAGCAAAATAGAAAATATGCGACATATCTTAAGGATGACAAGTAAAATTGAAAATCAGACTATACATCTTGATGTTCACAATATATTAATAATATATGTAGTACTAATATCCAAAAAAAATTATGAACAATTTAGATGATAGAAAAGTTTAATATTCCATCATATTTTAAAACAAAAATATCACATATATATATATATATATCATATCTTACATATATATATATATATCATAATAGCATATGCTACACACATGTTGAACGCTTACATAAAGTATATAAGAATTACAAAAATGTAATAATTAAATATTAATATCTTTTATTATTTATTCTATTTTTAATTGTTCATTAATCGTTCATTAGAATGGAGGTGAAAAAATAACATAAACAAAAATAAATAATTGCAAGTAAATAAAATTTTGTGTCTTAAAATATGGATATGATTATAAATATGAGAGTTACAAAATATTTGATAGAATATGTAAGTTAATAAAATATGCGAAAATTCATAAAAATAAATTTATTGTGAATAAAAAACTGAATTTTTAGTTTGAATATAAAATTTTTAAATTAGTATAAATATAAATATATGATAGGAACTTCAATCTAATCAAATTGTAATTTTAAATATACATTTTGTTCTCTCTTAAAACAAAATATGATGTATTCAGCTATCTCTCTATAATATTTATAAATTCTATATATTAAAATATATTTTAATAGAAATAATTCACATAATATGATTATTAATTTGTTATATAATTTCAATCTAATTATAATAAACTAAAATGAAGAAATAAAACAGAAAATTATTATTAGAAATTATGATTAAAAAGTAGAAGAAAAATTGAACATGTTATAATATATTACTTGGATTCAAGTTGTTTTTTTTACAGATAATAAATTTGATGATTCAAGCTTAAATTTATCATTTAGGCTTAGGGTTATTGCTTTTGACCGACGATGTCGTTTTGTACCGCTCAGCACAACCGGCGAATACAAAATCTGTAATTGGGGGCATTAACAATCCCTTGGCTCTAGTACCGTCTCGTCTGGGGAGAAGAACGCATATAGTACAAGTTTCATTGAGGCGATCCTCCCACTGAATCCCTCCTTCTTGTTCGCCTCCTTGTTCGAATTCGTAATTCCCAAAGGTTAAAACTTTTCTGAATCCTCCTCCTTCCCTTCAAACGATCTCTTTATCCTGATTAGTTGTGTTCTGTAGCATTCTTCTCTTTGTTAGTGAGAGATTCCAAACTTGTAATTTTGTAAAAGACCACGACTTTAGAATAACTTCAACTTAAAAAAATCAAATTCCGTGTCTTTTCAGTACATCTTGATCGTGCGTGTTCTCTGTTAAATGTTGTTTACCCTGTCTACGTTTCGACCTTTAAAAAATCTCTCTTTCCTTTATCAGGGAGTGTTTTCCAGAAAGATAATTCCGATCAAACAGCTAGCGTGTGGATTTGATCCCAAAGAAGTACTTTTTTTTTGTTACTTGGCAATTATTGGAACTCGTTGGGGAGCACTCAGTAAGAATGGCGGATTTCCAGATATCAACACAACGAGCCAAGTGGATCTTCACTCCCCAGAAACTGGTAATCTTCTTTCTTTTTCCATTCTCCTTCTTCTGATCACTTTTGGTTTAAGAGAAGCAATTACGATATCATTTGTTATAATCAGTAGTTTGTGAGGGTCTTTCGTAAATTTTTAGAATTTTTTATGTTCATCTTTAAGGTTTTCTTTGCTTTGATTTCATTGCATCATACAGATTACCTTTGTCTGTGTGTTTTTTGTTTTGCTTGGGCTAATGTGAAGCTAAAATGGAAGTGACACTGTTCGTTGTTCATTGTTCAACAGATTATTTCTTTTGTTTTTCCGTCTTTTTTGACGCAAGAGAGTCTGATTATTCCAGCATTAGAGGCTTATTAGAGCGAGCATCTCGAACTCTTTGTTACCTAATTATGCGTGCTCTTGTTATTATCTTTACTTCTTGTGTAGATATGGTTTTGCAACTAAGCTGTGATGTTATAATTGTAGGCGGAGAGATATAAAGCTGCTAACCATATATAACTTATATATATATATATATATATATAAGATAATTTTTTTTCTTTTTATAGAAGCTTTAATTAAGTCGCAGCAGTTGCAAAAAAAAACTATTGGAGATGCTGAGTGAGATAGTTGTCATATTTCTATACCTTTTTTACTCATGTTACAAANAAAAAAAAAAAAAAAAAAAAAAAAAAAAAAAAAAAAAAAAAAAAAAAACTGTTACAAAATAGTTAAATACTAGTATAAGAAAATAAAACTATAATTAGTTATTTTTTTAATAAAACATCCTCTACAAACTATTCAATCGTGGACCGACTTGCATAAAATTGTAAACCCGGTTTGACCAAACCGCGTTTATAGAAGAAGAACCAAGAAAACAAGAAATAAAGCAAAAGAGTCGGCGAAAAATAAAATATATAAAAGAGCGAGCCAGGGAGAGAGAGAGAGAGAAGGTGAGAAAGATTTGATTTTGTTTTCTCTTTTCAAGGCAAAAAGAATTTACAAGAGAGATAATTTCTAGGGTTTTTGAGTATCTTTCGCTCGCTACGTGTTTTTACAGAGATTTTTCCCCAATATGGTGAGTTTAGGTTTCTGTTATCATCAACCTCTCAATTCTTTTTTTATCGTTAGTAGTTGATTGCGTGAATCGATTGATTTTTGTTTCTCTTTGATTCATATGTGCATGTCATAAGAGCTTTTTGCCGGAACTAAAATTCCCATCTTAAGTTGTAAAACACAATCAAAGTTTAGTCCTTTTTAATGTTTTTGGGGTTTTTGTGTTCTTGTAGGATTCGATGGTTAATCAGAAGACGGTTTTGGCTGTGACGGATGATGTTGTGTTGCCTGTTAGCTCTGTTCTAACTGTTATGGAACAGCTTGGAAAGGAGCGTTTTGATCCTTTCATTATTACTCAAGCATCCACAATAAGTAAATCTCTCTTATTCTCCTGCTTTATTTGTTTTGACTGGCTCAGACTGCTTAGTTAAGCTTGTAATATAGTTAGTATTGTTTAGTCTGGAATATATCATGTAGATGATAGGGAGATTCGTGTCTTGTACTATATGGAGAGGTGAGCAATTTTTAATGGCAGATAGATACTGTTTTTCTTGGGTGAGAACACTTGAAGACATGCTTGGGTATTGGTGAATGTTTCATCTTCTCATTGTGTTTGGACTATTGATGATTTTGCAGATCAGTTTCCTTTGGATTCTTCCTCAGTGGACGCTGTTTTAGCCATTTCCAAAATATCTGATTTTCCCAGTGACAAAATATGTGGTGAGTTCTCGAGAATCTTGAAGCCTGGTGGCACGGTTTTTGTGTGCAAGACTTTGGAGGGTCAAGTGGAAGATATGCAACAGGTTTGTGTCGTGCATGTACTAGTCTATGTTATGGGGTTTTATTTGACCTTTTATTGATTTATCTTATGGCGTCTTCCTTGCAGACCATTCAAAGGAGAGTGACATTGGCTGGTTTTCTGGAGCCACAGTGTCTTGATTTGAAATCAATCAAGTTTTCTACGTTCAGTTTATCCTTTGGGGTGAGCAGATTTACACGTCTTGTCTCTTTTCTTCTCTTTCTTCTAGTATGAGGAAACGTTTCTTCTTTCCCGAAAATATGAATGAAAGCTTGCTTTTTTAGGTTCAGACTTATTCTAGGCCTTAAGCATGAAGAATGAAAGATCTTCATTCTACTTATCTGTCAAACTTAGATATATGCTCTCACTTTTGCTCATCCATATAACAGAGAAACGTGTTGTCAAATGCAGATTAAGGCAAAGAAACCTTCTTGGAAGATTGGTTCATCATTTGCTCTCAAGAAGCCTGCAAAGATTCTCTTCAAGGTTAATCTAGATGATGACTTGGATCTTATTGATGAAGATTCTCTTTTAACAGAGGAGGACTTGAAGAAGCCACAGCTTCCTGTTGGTAATTAAAGACAACCACATGATCTTTAGTATCCTTGTTCATCCCTTGTGTTTAAGACAACCACATGATCTTCACTTTTTTGCAGCCAGCGGTTGTGCGACCACCAAAAAAGCTTGCAAGAACTGCGTCTGTGGTAGAGCTGAGATTGAGGAGAAAGCTGTGAAGCTGGGCCTCACAGAGGATCAAATCGAGAATCCACAATCATCATGTGGCAGTGTAAGCTTCTTTACCCATCTCTTTCTCTATATACATTGGATTTTTGGTTCCACAAGACTGAGATTTTTTTAAAACAATTCTTTCAGTGTGGGCTTGGTGATGCCTTCCGCTGCGGTACATGCCCTTACAAGGGTCTGCCAGCCTTCAAATTAGGCGAGAAGGTAACTGACCCTTCCTTCATATCTATCACCATTATAAAGTCTAGTAAAATCCTTTTAAGAATACACTTTATTTATGTAACTTCATCTTCCACTTTAGGTAACCCTATCTCGAAACTTCCTTGAAGCGGACATATAAGCATGTGAAAGGTGTTTCTCCATACCGAGGCCAAAACCGTTTGCTAATCGCAGAGTAGTTTCATTATTTACTTTGTGCCCTTTCGTATAATTTGGTTGTTGCTACTTCTTTTATTTTGTGGCTTTAAAGGCTTATAGAAAATTGTTGGTGTTGCCCATAAAGCACAAACCTTGGTACTAATGAAGAACAGTTTTGCAATTGGTTAAATAATTATTTGTGTTTTTATTGGCTTGGACCTTAGTGTTGCAACTTTCTTTCAGTCTAGCTTGGATGCATTGCAAACGCTGGTTTAGTTATATCTAACTGTGAGAATAGATGTTTGCTAAAGAGTAAAGATTTGTCGGTTATGATACGAAAGGTAAGTGAGTGGTGAGTCAAATGTGTCATCCGTGGAACAAACGAATCAATGTATTAACACCAGAGCTTGTGTTGTCTGAAAGCATCACTGTTTCTTTAGTAATGTGAGTTCTGCTGTTCATTCTTCTGTAGTAATATCTGTCCAAAGAGAACAACAATACGTAGTAATGATCTGACATAGAACTAAAAACAACAGTACAACAAAACTAGACTGTAGAATCCCAACTCGCAAGTCCCAAGTATCAGAGTACGTTTAAGGGAAACCTCAAAAGCCTTTCTAAGTCTAGCACTATCGAACTCCTCTAAGCTGAACTTCCAACTGCTCTATTCGCATAGCCAAATCATGCTTCCCGCTATTCTTCAACCCATCAGTAACCATATCAAAGCACCGTGATATCGGAACCAAACCCATCTCAGTCATCTCAACCAAGTAATTAGCCGCATCCACAAATTTCCCACCACGACCACACATCGTAATCAGCATTGTGTAAACCGGCCTGTTAGGCGGATGAGCCTTCACCTTCATGTCACTGAAAAAGCTAAAAGCATCATCAAACATCCCATTCCTACACATCCCCTTAATGATCGGAGCATACAAACTCGGAAACGGCTTATGCCCATCTTCCACACAATTGTTCAACAACCGAAACGCTTCATCAATCTTCCCAATCTTCGAAACAGCAGGTATAAGTGTCTTGTAAGTGTCGATATCTACACAGAGACCTAACTTGGAAGCAGTATAATACATCTCAATGCAAAACTCAACTTCCCCTGATTTAGTTATAGCTTCAATCAGAGTATTAAAAGTTTGAATATCAGGAACAAAACCTCCTTTGGTCATCTTACTCACCATCTCCTTAGCAGATTCCAAGTAACCAGCATTTAACAATCCTTCAATTAGCAAATCACGGCCACGAGCCGGTGGATTAAACCCTTTCCTACTCATCTCATCAAGAAACTCTTGAGCCTCCTTCATCTTCCCCGCGGAACACCATCCGTTAACCAAGATCGCGTATGTCCGCTTATCCGGTATGAGATCTTTCCTTATCATTCGTCTAATCAAAGCGTAAGCGCCATGGAACATCTTCACATCACAAAGCGCATGAAGCAACGAATTGTAAACATCAACGGTTTGTTGACATCCGAGAGTCTTAGGGACACCATTGAAAAGCTCCACTGCTTGATCTACATGACCGTTCTTACCGTATTGCTCAATGATGAAACAGAGAGTCTCGCCGGAGATGTCTAGAGACAAATCCTTCATCTGTTTGAGAATCTTCCACATCGATTCGTATTTTTTATGTGAAGCTAATGATTTCGCAAGCTGTTCGTATTCCATAGACGTTGGTGTGTAATTAGGGCTTGATCGAGCCCAATTGAAGAAACGGAGCGAATCGTTGGCGGAACGGGAAGTGGCGCGGAGGACTCTGAACACGAACTCGGAGGTTACAGGAAGACGGAGACGATTCAGAGATCTCTCCGGGTGAATCTCGCGGCGGACGATGTTGACAACGTGGTTGATCGCTGCGAAGTAATCGCCTTTCGTTGGATTCGAATCAGAGCTTTGCAAAGGCTCGAGACTGTTGAAATGACGAATACTAGACTCGATAGAACCTCTGAGATCGTTGGTGAAGATCGAGAAGAGTCTTCTGCCGGTGTTACGCCGGAGGAGAAACATGTTCTCTCACCGGGACAATCTCTCCGATGAGGCGAGCTGAGAGAGAAGATAGTAGCAGTAAACAAGTGACGTGGAATTTTTAATTTTAATTATTTTTTTACTTATTTATTGAAGAGTTTTAAACAAAACGGTGCGTTTTAGAGAGGATGCCCTAGTTTGATAAGTTAAAACCCTAAAATTATCATTTCACCTCCCACTCTCTGCATTAGGTTTCTTTGTAGCGGCAGACGAAGGAGAAGGAGAGAAACCGTAACCATGGCGACTCAACCAGCTGTTGAATCTGTGCAATGCTTCGGAAGGAAGAAGACCGCAGTGGCAGTCACCCACTGCAAGCGTGGATCTGGTTTGATCAAGCTCAACGGTTGCCCAATCGAGCTTTTCCAGCCTGAGATCCTCCGATTCAAGGTGTTCGAGCCAGTGCTTCTCCTCGGAAAGCACCGTTTCGCAGGTGTGGACATGAGGATCCGTGTCAACGGTGGTGGTCACACTTCCCAGGTCTACGCCATCCGTCAGAGTATCGCCAAGGCTCTTGTCGCGTTCTACCAGAAGTACGTGGATGAGCAATCGAAGAAGGAGATTAAGGATATCTTGGTGAGGTACGACAGGACTCTTCTTGTGGCGGATCCGAGGAGGTGTGAGCCGAAGAAGTTTGGAGGTCGTGGTGCTCGTGCTCGTTTCCAGAAGAGTTACCGTTAAAAAATGCTGGTTTGTTTTGTTTTGTTCTTCAATTTCGAATCATCTTAAGGTTTTTGGAGTATGGACTTGTGATGTGAGACTCTTTAGATTTTATAATTCCAGTTTTATTATGCTTCTTTTGGATAATGGTGATTCTCCATGAAACTTATATGTTTTGATATGTTTACTCGTTTGTTATCTTAAAGTTTTTGTTTTTATTTCATTGTCGTGTCCTGAAATGTTATGGTATTGCATATTTCGATCAAAGGTTAGGTTAATCATTCCTTATAATCTCCAATTTGCGTCTGTAGATTAGATCTTGTCGAGTTTATGAGATGGCTGCTGCTTGATGTGGCTTAGCTATATAGACTACATTGATGTAATGGGCGAAATGTTAGTGTTGTTAGTCTTTGCTCTTGGGTGGACTCAATAGGGAAGTTGTGTTCTCGACTATGCTTAGGTTGATGTTGTTTTTATGTGTAAGCATGGAGAGGCACAGAGCATTTTCTATCAAATCTTTTGCTTTACCTTGTGTAGCTGTGATGTTTATTCATTTGATTCATTTCCCCCTTTCACCTGCTATTTGTTGTATCTCACAAAATTTGATATTTGCAATGCAAATTTGGTTTGCCTGCTTATTGAAAGCAAAAAATTAGCATACGAGATTAGAATTGTAATCCCGTCCTTGCCTAAGAGGGCATCGTTCTATAAGTAATTGAAGAAGATTTCTTAAAACCCGTTTTAAAAGTGAAAATTTACAACCGGAAGATATTGGTCGAAGTCACTCGTTATTAAGAAGAAAGGTAAACGTTGGCCGTAGTTTTTGTCTTCTCATCTTCTGGCAAAAATGTCTTGTGATTTACACAACAGACTTCTAAAGTGAAATTAAAACTCTGTCGAAGCAAACGTAAGGCAATAGTCAACCTTGTGAACGCGTTTCTCAACTAAAAAGTACAGAGATGTATCAATCTCCCAAAATCTGTGGTAACTTAATAAACAAAGAAGAATTATAAGCCATTGTATTTTCCAGCTTCTTTCACGGCAGTTACTTCATCGTTGTGACTTTGTCAGTGCAGTCTAGCCATTGAAGACAAGACACCATGTGTACCCAAGCTTCAGTGGCAAAGAAGTCCGCATAACCTTTGTTAGCCACATTCTCAAGGAATTCCGGGGGAAGGAAATATGTATGATCACACAGATCATGATATCAAAAGAAGCCAAATGATGGGTTCTGATCTCATACAAGCTATAATAAGAGAATCTAGGATTGGGGTTGTAGTGGTATTGCAGACCTTATGCATCTTCAAGCCGGTGTTACACAAGCTGGATCCATCTGATCTGATGTGAGGAAATTAAAGGGAGAAAATAGAGAATTTGGAAAGGCGTTTGAGGACAACCATAGAAGGAAGTAATGATTTCGTCTATATAGATATATAAATAAGACTGACTTATTGTTGTGGTTAGAATGAGCAAAATATACTACTAATGATTATGTTGTGTAAAAAAAGAATTGTTTGGTGACCCCCCCCCCCCCTTTT
>NC_025692.1:4588814-4594179 GCF_000633955.1 Camelina sativa | reverse complement strand
GCCCCCCCCCCCCCTGTTTTATTATTATTGATCGGGATAAAAATAAATAAAGACTTCATACTTGAAATTTCTCCCATTCAACGATCCAATGGCTATTGCAGTGGCGATTGGTTTCTTATTCACACTTGTCTGTGTAATTTGGTATTGGGTTTACAACAAACACAATTCCCAGCAGAAATGCAAATCATCATCAATCGAGTCTTCTTCTTCTTCTTCGTCGTCTTCTCTTTCATATCCTCCATCTCTTTCGCCTCATACAGAATCTCGAACCTGGACACACCAAGTGTTTCCGAGCTTCCGCGGGGAAGACGTACGGAAAGGGTTTCTTAGTCATATTCAGAAGGAGTTCAAACGCAAAGGAATCGTCACATTTATTGATGATGAAATGAAGAGAGGCGGGTCGATCGGTCCTGGGCTCTTTCAGGCGATTAGAGAATCGAAGGTCGCAATTGTCTTGCTGTCAAAGAGCTACGCTTCGTCTAGCTGGTGCCTCAACGAATTGGTGGAGATTATGAAGTGCAGGGAAGAGATTGGTCAAACGGTGATGACTGTGTTTTATGAAGTCGATCCATCTGATGTTAGAAAGCAGACCGGAGATTTCGGTAAAGCCTTTGAAAAGACCTGTGTTGGGAAAACGGAAGCGGTGAAGCAGAGTTGGACTCGTGCTTTGATGGACGTCGCAAATATACTCGGACAAGATTCTCGCCAATGGTTCGTTACTAGTATTTCATATTTCTCTTTTTGACTGTTCGTATATATTTTTTTTTATGAGTTCCCTTTTTTTTTTTGTTTTGATGATGATGATACTCAGGGATAAAGAAGCGGACATGATTGTTAGAGTTGCAAAGGATGTATCGGAGGTCTTGAACTATACGCCGTCGAGGGATTTTGATGACTTTGTTGGAATCCGACCTCATATCACTAGAATCAATTCCTTGTTATGCCTTGAATCTCGTGATGTGAGGATGGTAGGGATTTTGGGTCCTCCAGGGATTGGCAAGACCACCATTGCAAGAGTTTTGTATGACCAAATCTCTGATAATTTCCAGTTTTCTGCGTTTATAGAGAACATCAGACTAAGTTACTGGAAAGGCTGGCACGATGAGGAGGGTTATTTGGATTTTCCTGTTGAGATCATGAGTGGAGACAGGCAAAGGAAGTTGAATTTACAAAGAAGGCTTTTGTCTGAATTATTCGACCACAAGGATTTCCAGGTTCGTCATCTAGGTGCTGTTCAGGAGAGGCTCAGGGACCACAAAGTTCTTGTCATTCTTGACGGCGTGGATCAGTTAGAGCAACTTACTGCATTGGCCAAAGAATCTCAGTGGTTCGGCTGTGGAAGTAGGATTATCATCACAACACAAGATCAAAGGCTTTTGAGGGCGCATGAGATCAACCGTGTTTACAAGGTGGAACTCCCAGCTACAGATGAAGCTCTCCAGATCTTCTGTCTGTATGCTTTTGGTCAAAAGTTCCCATGTGATGGTTTTAAGAGACTTTCTCGGGAGTTTACTGCACTTGCGGGTGAACTTCCTCTCGGTCTAAGAGTTTTAGGATCTTATTTGCGAGGAATGACCCTCGAGGAGTGGAAAAACGCACTACCACGGTTAAGGACTAGCCTTGATGGTGAAATTGAGAAAACTCTAAGGTTTAGCTACAATGTCTTGAGCGATAAAGACAAATCTCTTTTTCTGCATATAGCATGTTTGTTCAACGGCTGTCAAGTCAATCATGTCAAACAGTGGCTTGCTAACAGCGGTTTGGACGTTAACCATGGCTTTGAAGTCTTAACCCATAAATCTCTCATATCTACAGATATGGGTCTCGTACGGATGCATTCTTTGCTTCAACAACTAGGTGTTGACATTTTTCGTAGACAATCTATTGGAGAGCCTGAAAAACGGCAGTTTTTAGTAGACGTTAATGACATTTCTGATGTTATCAGCGACAATACAGTAAGTATATCTACAGTTGTCTCTTTCCTTACTAATATCGTTCGTCAATTAAGTAAATCATACTTAATAACTTTTAAACATTTTCTACCTCAGGGCACTGGGACTATTCTAGGCATAATGCTTCATGTCTCTAAGATCGAGGATATATAAGTTATAGAAGAAATGGTGTTTGATAGGATGACTAATCTCCAATTTTTAATATTTGACGAATGTTTGAGGGATAAGTTGAACTTACCTCTAGGCCTGAATTGTCTACCCCGTAAACTCAGGTTACTGCGTTGGGACTATTGTCCGTTGAGAGTTTGGCCCTCTAAGTTCTCTGCAAAGTTTCTCGTTGAGCTTATCATGCGGGGGAACAAATTTGAAAAACTGTGGGAAGGAATCCTAGTAAAATTTAATAATGGTTTTGTTTTTTGATATACAGTAACTGGCATAAGTGTCTAAACATTGATATAAACGCACAAAATGTGTCTTCTTTGTTGTACAGCCACTTAAAAATCTCAAAAGGATGGAGCTGGGTGACTCGAGGAGCCTAAAAGAGATTCCAGATCTCTCAAATGCCACTAATCTTGAGTCATTGCTTCTCTATTTTTGCACTAGTCTGTTGGAAATTCCTTCCTCTATTAGAGACACCACTAGTCTCAAGGAATTGGATCTTGGTGGTTGTGCAAGTCTGGTGAAGCTCTCCTCATGTATTTGTAATGCCACTAGTCTTGAGAAATTGAATCTTAGTGCTTGCCCAAATTTGGTGGAGCTCCCCTGTGATCTTCCTGGCAACATCAACTTGAAATCTCTGTCTAAACTTCTTTTGAACGGAAGTTCACGATTCAAAACTTTTCCAGAAATCTCCACTAACATCCAAGAACTCAATCTGAGTGGTACAGCGATAGAAGAAGTGCCTTCATCGATCAGGTCGTGGTCTCATCTTGATAAATTAGATATGTCACGGTGTAAAAGCCTGAAGAGGTTTCCACCTGTTCCTGATGGAATTTCAGTGCTAAACTTGAGTGAGACAGAAATAGAAGACATTCCTCCGTGGATCGAGAATCTTTCTCAGCTTCGACACTTAGTTATGATCAGATGCAAGAAGCTGGATAACATCTCACTGGCAAGAATTTCCAAGATGGAAGGTGTTCATTGTCTGCAAATTACTCGTGGTGAGGAGGTAGTAAACATCAGGTGGTTCTCTGACTTCCCAAACCAATGGACGTTAGAGTCGGATATGTTAGAACTTTGTCTGCCAGAGATGGTTTATACGTCCCCAGTGTCATTATACTTCATCAGTAATGATCTCAAGACTATTCCAGATTGCATCAAACATCTCTCTCAACTCCATCAGCTTTCATTCTATGGATGCCATAAGCTTCTATCGCTGCCAAAACTTTCAGATTGCCTCTCATCTCTAGATGCAGAAAATTGTGTGTCACTTGAGACAATAGATAGTACCTTTCACAATCCAGATATCCGTCTGAATTTTGTTAACTGCATCAGCTTAAATCAAGAAGCGAGAGAACTCATCCAGGCATCGGTTTGCAAACATGCTCTCTTACCTTCTGGAGAAGTTCCTTCACACTTCGTTCATCGAGCTACTGGAGATTCCCTAACCATTCATTTGAAAGAGAGGCATCTTCCTCTATTCCTGATATTTAAGGCTTGTCTTGTGCTGTTCAATGACGATGAAATCAATTACGATTACGATGCTGACGATGATGATGACTATGACGAGGAGGTCATAGTCTATGGTGATTATGATAGTTACCCTCACAGCGATGATTATACCAAACAGGAGACTACGAGGTTATCTTGTCGCGTCAAAGGCAAACAGAATGAACTCACTGTTCAATATGGATCTAGTGTGCACCTACTACCAACTCCACATATATATTCAGAGCATGTGTATATATTCGAAGCTTCTTTCTCTCTAGGTGAATGCAACAATCCTGAAGCAGAAAGCGAGATTGTCTTTGACTTCAAGGTTCACGATTACTTTTGGGCGATAAAAGAGTGTGGTCTTCAACTCTTGGAGCTCCCTCATGTTCATGAAGACGATTGACGAGAGCTTCAGATGTAGTAGCAGAGGTTTTGCAGGCAGCCAGATGGAGAAGAATCTGGCAGTGACGAGGATGAGAATGGAAACCTAATTGATTCATCTTCAGTTTATATTATCATCTCAAACTAATTGTGTTTGAATCATTGTCACGATCAGTGGGAGCAAGATGTGTTCTTGATGCAGCAGTCAAGTGAGGCTTAAAACTTTATGCTCAGCATGCCTACCCGAGAAGGCTTACACTGTAACATACATCTCCCTCGACTACATCAGCTTGTAGTGAATGTAGAGAACTGTAATTGCTGTCAAAGCTTCCGGTATGCTCACATCCCTAGGTGCAGAAAATTGTGGCACTTGAGAGGATTTATCGCTTCTTTTCCAATCCAGAGATCCATCTCGACTTTTCTAACATATCTGTCTCAGGAAGCAAAAATATCTCTTCCAGACGTCATCTTGTCAACATGCCTTCTTTCCTGGTGTAAAATTGCCTGCATACTTCAAATCGAACCAGACTCCTCTTCCTACATTCTTGAGATATAAAGCTTGCTTTTTTCTCGCTTCAGCTATCATTATCTACCAGATGAAAAAGAGTATGTAAAGAGGATTTTGGTTGAAGTGTTAACTCATCTCCTCAACCTGAAGAGAGGTACGAGCCTCTTCTAATCTGGCAGTAATTTTTTTGACTTCTGGCAAATATGTTTTCATGATTCCACTACTTACTAAACTGAAATTAAAACTCTTATGTCGGTACAAAGCAAATATGTATGAGGCAAAAAGTCAACCATATGAACGCGTTTCTCAAGTGTTGACCCAAATTCGAAGAGGACAAGCCAGCCAATCAAAGATGTTTCAATCTCTCGAGATATGTGGTAATTTACCTTTCCAAAATAAATAAAAAACAAGGATTTTGAGCTTATACCGTTTCCGCTTCTCTCATGGCAGATTCTTCATCATTGTCACTGCAGTCTTGCCATTGGAGGCACCTTGTGTTCCCAAGCTTCAGCGGCAAAGACGTCCGTAGAACCTTTCTCAGTCACCTGCTCAAGGAGTTCCAGCGTAAGGGAATCCGTACATTCATAGATAATGATATCAAGAGAAGCCAAATCATCAGTTCTGAGCTCGTGCAAGCTATAAGGTATCTAGGATTGCGGTTGTAGTGCTGTCACGAACCTATGCATCTTCAAACTGGTGTTTGAATGAGTTGGTGGAGATCAAAAAAGTTAGCCAGAAGGTCATGCCTGTTTTCTACGAGTTGGATCCATCTGATGTGAGGAAACTAAGGGGAGATTTTGGAAAGTCGTTTGAGGAAGCATGTGATGGACAACCAGATGAGGAAGTGAAGCAGAATGGAGAGAAGCTTTGG
>NC_025692.1:4577231-4588379 GCF_000633955.1 Camelina sativa | reverse complement strand
TGAAAAAAAAAAAAAAAAAAAAAAAAGATTCGCATGCATTAATTGAATTCTTGGCTTTCATTATTAGTTACAAAAAAGATGTGCTTATGCTGATTTTGTGGAATCAATAATTTCTTCTTGATAGGGACAATGAAGCAGATATGATTGACAAGATTGCTATGACCATTTCAAATGAATTGAATTCTACACCATCACAAGATTCCGAAAATCTAATTGGAATCGACGCTCATATGAGAGAGATGGATTCTCTGTTATGTCTGGAATCAACTGAAGTTAAAATGGTGGGGATTTGGGGTCCTGCAGGTATTGGAAAGACAACAGTTGCCAGAGCTTTATTCAACCGGCTCTCTAAAAACTTCCAACACACTATTTTTATGGAGAATGTTAAGGGAAGTACTAAGAGATCGGAACTTGATGGCTATGGCTTCAAATTGGGTTTGCAAGAACAGTTTCTGTCTGAAGTTATTGATCATAAGCATATGAAGATACAAGACTTAGGTTTGGTAAAGGAAAGATTGCAGGATCTGAAAGTTCTTGTTGTTCTTGATGATGTTGATAAATTAGAACAACTTGATGCCTTAGTGAAACAGTCTCAGTGGTTTGGTTCTGGAAGTAGGATCATTGTGACCACGGAAAATAAACAGCTTTTGAGAGCGCATGGGATCAATTTCATATACGAGTTGGGCTTTCCATCTAGAAGTGAATCTCTTCAGATTTTCTGCCAATCTGCATTTGGAGAGAGCTCTGCACCAGATGGTTGTATGGAGCTTGCTACTGAAATAACAAAGCTTGCTGGCTATCTTCCCCTAGCTCTGAAGGTTTTGGGGTCCTCTCTGCGAGGGATGAGCAAAGATGAGCAAATATTAGCATTGCCTCGACTCAGAACCAGTCTTAATGAGGATATTAGAAATGTTTTAAGATTCGGTTATGATGGTTTACACGAGAAGGATAAGGCCATATTCCTTCATATTGCGTGTTTATTCAATGGTGAGAACGTTGATTATGTGAAGCAAATACTTGCAAGTTCTGGCTTGGATGTCAACTTTGGGCTTGAAGTCCTTACCAATAGATCTCTCATACACATATCGAGATGCAATCGTACCATAACGATGCACAATTTGCTAGAACAATTGGGTCGAGAAGTTGTTTGCGAACAATCCATTGACGAGCCTGGAAAACGTCAATTCTTAGTGGATGCTTCAGAGATATATGATGTACTTGTTGATAACACTGTAAGTCAATTTTGCTACGTTACTTTCATTTTTAAGTTCACTACAATTTCACATAAACGTTACTTTCAATTGATATTTGTGTGTTTCAGGGTACTGGAGCTGTTTTGGGCATATCTTTGGACATATCTAAGATCAATGAGTGGTTTCTTAATGAAACAGCTTTTTGTGGGATGCATAATCTGTTGTTTTTAAGATTCTACAAGTCCTTTTCGAGTAAAGATCAAACCGAGCTGCATTTACCTCAAGGCTTGGATTATTTACCCCGTAAACTAAGACTGCTGCATTGGGATGCATTCCCCATGACATCAATGCCTATGAGTTTTCGTCCAGAGTTTCTTGTTGTGATCAATATGAGAGAGAGCCAACTCGAGAAGCTGTGGGAAGGAACACAAGTAAGTTAATTTTGATAGCTCTCCTTTCTCAATTCGCATATATTATCATTTGATTGTTTTTCTTTCTTTGTTTCATGTGGGTTTCTTTTAGCCTCTTAGAAGTCTAAAGCATATGGATTTAAGTTTGTCTGAGAATCTAAAGGAGATTCCAGATCTTTCAAAAGCCGTAAACATCGAGTAACTCTGTCTCAGTTATTGCGGAAGTTTGGTGATGCTACCTTCCTCAATCAAGAACCTTAATAAATTGATTGTTCTTGACCTGCAGTATTACTCAAAGCTATAATTTTTTCCCTGCAATATGGACTTGGAATCCCTTAGCCTCCTTAACCTCGATAGATGCTCACGATTGGAAAGTTTTCCAGAAATATCTTCGAAGATTGGATTTCTCTCTCTCTCAGAAACTGCAATAGAGGAAGTTCCCACAACAGTCGCTTCTTGGCCATGTCTGGCAGCATTGGACATGTCAGGCTGCAAGAACCTTAAGACATTTCCATGTCTTCGAGACACTATAGAATGGTTGGATTTGAGCAGGACAGAGATTGAAGAAGTCCCTTTGTGGATCGAAAAACTCTTTCGGCTCAATAAGCTATTGATGAATAGCTGCCTGAAGCTAAGAAGCATCTCTTCTGGGATTTCTAGGCTGGAACATATCGAGACACTAGATTTCTTGGGGTGCAAAAACGTTGAGAGCTTCCCTGTAGAGATCTTCCAGAGCTCTCGGTTCTGTCATAATCTGGTGATGGAGATGAGAAACATCCATAACCCTGATCTTCCTCGACCATTTTATTTCAGGAACAACTATATTGACACCATTCCAGATTGTATCACACGTCACTGCAAGCTGCCTTTTCTGAATTCATCAGGAACAATCTCCAGTGATATGGAGAATAATTTCATTTGGTTCGATGAAGATTAGGGAAGAATGGCATGATTATGACGATAGTGATGAACATGCTTGTTTTGGGGTTGTGAAAGATGAAGCGATTAGAATCCGGAATTATTCTAAGGAAGAGAGCAGAATCGAATATACCGGAATCTGATGATAATACTTCTCCGGTTAAAGTTGCCCAAAGAGTTTATATGTACACTCTCTCCAATACGATCATGATCGACCTATTATCATCGCTCTGGCCAGGTCTTATCTTTTTCCCTCTCTCTGTTTCTTGTGATTCTTGCTTCGATTTTGCTCATCTCGTTTGCATGTGCTTTGATTTTGATTTTTTTTGGAGAAGTTCTGATTCAAGATGCAAGATTCTGTTGTTTGTGTTGATTTTTGTTTTTTTCTGTTTTGTGCAGACGTATGAAAAGAGATATATCACAGAGTGGCTAAAGCATGAACGTACATGTCCCAAAAGCAAAGAAGTTCTCTCTCACTGTTTTTGGATACCTTTGTTTAATAGTTTGTACAGTCGCTTAGAAATCTCAAGAAGAATTGAGTTGCTCCCTCAAATTGGCGAACAACAGGAGATCCTCCTGCTCTCAGAATTAGATGATGGTAGGAACTGGAAGTATGTTTAATACGTCTATTGTGAGAATATAAAGAAAAGGTAAGGAGCAATTTTTAATAAGTAGTAATTGATGAAGGGAGACAAATCTATATGTGTCAACATCGTTGATCTTCTTGGAGAAACGAAGCATCTATCTCTCTCCTTGTAAGTCAACCTTTACTTTAGTCTTATCTAGTTACTCTTATATATGTGGTTATGCCTTACTTATGTGTCAATACAAAGTCTCTTTGTTTATTTATCTCTTTGCATTGCTTGTTAAAAACATTGTTGATTATTTCATCGTGCTCTTTATTTATGACTTCTACTTGTTCATCTCTGTCTCGTAATTGGATATACCAAGTATTCCCGAGCTTCTGTGGAAGAGACGTCCGCAGAGCCTTTCTTAGTCACATTATGAAAGAGCTCAGCAGCAAGGGAATCACACTCTTCATTGATAATGAGATAAAGCGAGGCCAGTCTATCGGTGCTGAGCTCATACTAGCGATCCAAGGATCAAGGGTTGCGATTGTTTTGCTCTCGCGTAACTACGCTTCTTCAAGCTGGTGTTTGGATGAGTTAGTGGAAATCATGAAGTGCAGGGAAAATAAGCAACAAACAGTGATGCCCATTTTCTACGAAGTGGATCCATCTGATGTCAAAAATCAGACGGGAGATTTTGGAAAGGCCTTTGACGAAACTTGTGGGGGAAAGCCAGAAAAGTTGAAGCAGGCATGGAAGCAAGCTTTGAAGGATGCGGCAAGTATAGCTGGTTATCACTCTTGCAACTGGTTCGTTCACTTTTTTTTTACTTTCAGTTGCATATTTTGGTTCTAGCTTTTCTTTTCTGATTCCGGTTTTAAATGGAGGCCTCTGTTTTTGTTAGGTACAATGAAGCTGATTTTATCAACAAAATTACCTTGGATGTTATGGGTGTGTTGGATTTTACACCATCAAGGGATTTTGATGACTTTATTGGCATAGGAGCTCGTATCACGGAGATAAATTCTTTGCTGAGCCTAGAGTCAGATGAAGTGAGGATAATAGGGATAGTGGGTCCTGCTGGGATTGGTAAGACGACTACTGCCAGAGTTTTATATAACACCATCTCTGGTGGTTTTAAATTCAGCGCGTTTATTGAGAATATCAAAGGAAGCTATGGGAGGCATTGTTATGAGGACTATCCATTAAAGTTGTGTTTGCAGAAACAGTTATTGTCTCAAATTTTCAACCAGAGGGATATTGAGGTTTCTCACTTACGAGTTGCTCAAGAAAAGCTGGGAGATAAAAAAGTATTGGTAGTTCTTGATGGAGTGGATAGCTTATGGCAACTAAATGCAATGGCAAACCAGCCTGGATGGTTTGGCCACGGAAGTAGGATTATCATTATAACCGAAGATAGAAAACTCTTCAAGGCACACGGGATCAGTCATATTTACGAGATGGAACTTCCAACAGGATATGAGGCTCTTCAAATCTTCTGCCTATATGCTTTTGGTCAGAAGTCCCCATATGATGGTTTTGAAGAGCTTGCTTGGGAAGTTACTGAACTTGCAGGTGAACTACCGCTAGGCCTAAGAGTTATGGGATCGTATCTACGAGGAATGTCCATGGGCGAGTGGATAGACGCACTACCAAGGCTCAGGTCTAGCCTTGACGGAGAAATTGAATCATCTTTAAGATTTAGTTACGACGTCTTAAACGATAAAGATAAAGCTCTTTTTCTGTATATTGCCTGTTTCTTTGTTGGTTTCAAGGTGGATTACTGTAAAAGATGTCTTGCAAACAGTGGTTTGGAAGTCAACCATGGCATTCAAATCTTAGCTCATAAATCTCTCATCTCTACTACAGAATATGGACACTACTTGCAGATGCCTCGTTTACTGCAACAAATGGGTAGAGAAATTGTCTATAAACAATCTGTTGACGAGCCTGGAAAACGACAGTTCTTGATGAATTCCGCAGAGATTTGTGATTTACTTGATGAAAATACTGTAAGTTTCTTTTTACACCTGTACTCTGCTGTTTCCTTGGGCTTTTAGGGCTGAGATTTTTTTTTCCTTTTGAATTAGGGTTCTGGAACTGTTCTAGGCATAATATTCCATCCTCCAGATATAGAACAAGAAGTCAAAATAAGTGAAAAGGCTTTCGACAAGATGAATAATCTCCAGCTTTTTGTAATCAGCTCTAATAGGTCAAGCTACCCCGAAATTGGCTACGTTAGTAGCTTATTGTTACCCGAGAGCGTCGGCTGTGGTAGCTTATGCTTACCTGAAGGCTACGTTAGTACCTTATGCTTACCCGAAAGCGTCCACTCTAGTAGCTTATGCTTACCCGAAGGTCTCAACTGTCTACCCGACAAACTCAGATTATTACATTGGGATTGTTGTCCATTGAGAGTTTGGCCTTCTAAGTTCTCCGGAAAGTTTCTTATCGAACTTACAATGCGTCGAAGCAAACTTGAGAAGCTTTGGGAGGGAATCAAAGTAAGTAGTTGGCATCTTGTTCTATTGTGTCGTGCGTGATTAGTCATTTCTCTAAAATGTACCTTTTTCTTTCTTTTTTTTAATCTGTAGCTGCTCCAACATCTTAAGCGGATGGATTTGAGACATTCCAAGAATCTGAAAGAGATTCCTGATCTCTCAAAAGCCACTAATCTCGAGGAACTAAATCTATTTGGCTGCGAAAGTTTGCTAGAGCTCACCACCTCTATAGGGAATGCCACTAAGCTTACGAGATTGAACCTTGGCGGTTGCTGCCTTTTAAAGGAGCTCCCTTTCTCTATAGGCAATGCCAGAAATCTCCAATTTTTTAGTCTTTTGGATTGCGCAAGTTTGGAGGAACTCCCGTCTTCTATGGGTAGGTTAGTTAATCTAAAGGAGTTTAATCTCCGCAACTGCTCGGAATTGGTGAGACTCCCCTCCTCTGTTGGGAACCTTCACAAATTGCCGTACTGGGATTTGAGTGGATGTAAAAAGCTAGAGGCGTTTCCTACCAACATCAATCTGAGAAGCACGGCTATAGAGGAATTTCCTTCATCATCAATCATCTTTTGGTCTTGTCTTCATAGCTTGAATATGTTAGGGTGTAGGAATCTCAAGGAGTTCCCATATGTTCCTGACAGCATTGTGGAGTTGGAGTTGAGCAAGACAGGGATAGAGGAGATTCCTCCATGGATTGGGAATCTAATTCATCTGCGTAAACTTCTTATGCATAGATGCAAGAAACTGAACTTGATATCTCCAAACATTTCGAAGTTAGAGAATCTTGAACTTGGTTTGAGTTTTGGTTGGATTCTTTATCACGATGATGGGGATGATGATGAGAATGGTGAGGATGAAGAAGAAGCAGTTGACGGTGATACTAATGGTCATGGTGATGGTGATGGTGATGGTGAGGATTGCGATAATTACGATGGTGAGGATAAAAATGCTCTCTGGTTTAGTTTTGATTTGAATTTCTATGACGTTGATGGAAATGATGATGATAGTAAGGATATAGATGGTGGAGAGGACGGTGAGGATGAGGATGAAGATGAAGATGACGGTGATAGTCATGGTGATGGTGAACATTGTGATAATTACGATGATGAAGATGGCGATGCTGACTGGTTTAGTGCAAAGATCGTCGTGACGCATTGGTCTTTAAAGTCAGACTTCGATGCTCATAAGATTATACCGATATGTCTACCCATGAAGGCTTTTACATCTCCGCTTAGATTAAATTTCAGTTGCAATAGGTACAAGACTCTTCCAAATTGCATCACACATCTCTCCAGAATAACGGAGCTTGATATCAGCAACTGTACAAAACTCGCAACACTTCCACAGCTTCCGGGCACCCTTTATTCTCTAAATGCAGAAGACTGCATATCCTTGAAGAGAATAGACGGCTCCTTTCCAAACCCAGAGATTTTTCTAAATTTCGTTAACTGCATCAGTCTGAATCCGGATGCGAGAGAGCTCATCCAGACATCAGCTTGCAGATATGCCCTCTTACCCGGCGAAGAAGTTCCTGCACACTTCACTCACCAAGCTACGTTGCGCTCATTAACTATCAACTTGACTCCGAGGCATCTTCCTTCACTTTTGAGATATAAAGCCTGCATGTTGCTGTCAACTACTGGCTGCCATCCGCATTATGAAGATGTGGAGGATGATGGTGATTATGGAAGGGATGACTATTCGGTGACTTGTAACGTCAGGGGTAAACAGAATGGCTTTATTGTTCCATATGGATCAACCTGTCCCTATGTACCAGATCTACGTGGATTTACAGAGAGGCCAAATGGTCTGTATATTTTTGAAGGTTCTTTCTCTCTAAACCAGGATTTCCCTGAAGCCAAAGAAGCCACTGTCAGCGAGCTTTTGTTTGACTTCGTGGTCTATGCAAAATTCTGGAACGTGAAAGCCTATGGTGTACAACTTTTGGAGGTTCGTTATCGTACTCTTGACGGAGAAGAAACTGAAGACGAAGACTGTATGGACAGAAACATGGAAAAAAACAATGAAGCTGAAGAAAGAGATCAATGATGAACTGATGATGGTGAGACGAGGAGGAAGAAACCGATGAGATGTAGTCTTGCGTAGATGATGATGTTGTTTTTTGACCTCACTCACACATCTTTGAGGTCAGCTCACTCATGCTCTTGTTCTCTCTATTTTACTCTTTCTTAGAAATAAAACAAGATCACTTACTCTCTTACTCTCTACTGAGAACGAAGTGCGCCCAGAGATGCATCACATGATCAGTGATATATTCAAAATCGAAAGTTCATGTCATTGGATCCAGATCCTAGTTTTGATGTCTCACACTCTCTGATATATGCATCATTTTAACAATTTGTCTCCCTTTTTCTCTCTCGATTTTATTATAAAGAATATCTTCTTGGCTTCAAGTACATAAAGTACAAGATCTTTATCGATTAGTTTAAAAAAAGATTATACATTTACGTTTCGTTTTTTGTCGACCGTTAAAAGTGTAAATAGCACAAAGAGGGATGCTAGTTGAAAATTGGGACCAAAAAGTAGCATAATCATGACACATATAGGCATATAAAAACACCGACCTGCAAATGTGAGTCGCACACAATTAATGGAGACTCCGCAAAACCAGCAAGTTCGAGTGGATGTTATCTCTTGTATTCTTCTAAATGCTTAGCTGTTCGCTGTCATATTCATGAAACGGCACACACTTTGATCCCTCCCACCCATTTTTATTCCCTCTCAACTCTCACTCAAGCCAGAACTCGTTTGACTCTCTTTCTTTCTTTTATTGTAAAAATGAACTCAGAACTCATTTGACTTTTGTCATAACTTTATATATTCTTTCGTATAATCGTCTAAATCGCGTTCAACAAAGCTTATAATTTGGTTGGGATAAACGAACTAAACTTCTTGAAAACTATAGTCTATAGGCCAGTTGAGAACATTGCTCATTTTCTTTAAAATTTTGAAGGCATTTTTACTCTTTTTTTTATTCAATACTTGGGAAAAAAGAAAGTAACATACTCCAAAATGTTGCTCATTTTTCGTATACTCAAACTAAAACCACAAGAAATGTAAATCGTGTGGTTTACTTTTATTTGATGAGCAACATTCCAAAACAACTCAAAACAAGTAGACTATTCTATATTTATAAAAGAAATATATAAACGTATAAACTTATATTTTGATATATCGATAGTGATGAACATGTTTGAAATATGAGACGAGAGGAAAGATAAGTATTAGATGGTGCCACACAGCAATGTATGGGTAAGTTAATCACTATAATCTATAGTGTGAACATGTCCCTATTTAGTAAAAATATTAAGCTCTTCTCTATTTTTCGTTTACCAATCAGAATAGTAAACCGCGTCGAGTAAGTGGTTCACATTACCAAAACAAGCATACAACTTAAAAAAGTATATACTAATTGCAGTGTTTTTTTTAGAACACTACAATTTTAAATTAAAAAAAAAAAAAAAAAAACAAGAAAAGAAAAAACTAGAGTTTTAAAAAATAATGTGAACACTAAACTACCAATTAATGGTCTAAAAACAATTTTATTTAGTGGAATAATTAAAAGTAACAGTTCAAACATAACACGGAATTCTTAATTAGGTAAAAAAAAAATCAAAGCATGCTAAAGAATTTTTTTTATTAATCACAAAATCTTAAAATTTCGATGACCAATCAAAGTCGTCTGTTAGCTAAAAAAGCTATTTCCCAAAAAAGTATGCTGAGAATGATGTAATGACGTGGCAGCCTAAATACACACGTGGCATCATACGCAATTAAAACCATAATCAAAGTCTAATTAAATTAACTAACAAAAAAACAAGAAGAAGATGAATGAAATGAATGTATAAAACTCGAAAATTTCCAAAAACTAAAAAAAAAAAAAACCAAACTGATTCATCTCTGTAAATTGCAAATTCCACGAAGTTTCTAGGGTTTTTTTTTTTATATTTGCTTTGAGTTCGTCGAGAAATCTGCGGCTGAGATGGCGGATTCGACGGCGGACGCGACGGAAGCAAACGCCGCCGATACACTGAGGCGGGAGTTACAGAAGGTACTGACGGAGATTTTAAACGACGGAGGAGGGAAAAGCAAAGATCTTGGTGAGACGACTGATGATGAAGCTGCTTCTTGTTTTGGAGTTGTGAAAGCGATCGATGAAGCGATTAGAATCTTGAATTGTCTGAGGAACAGAGTAGAATCGAGTAAACCGGAATCTGATGATACTATTGCTCCGGTTAAAGTGCCTAAAGAGTTTATATGCACACTCTCTAATACGATCATGATCGAACCTGTGATCATCGCTTCTGGCCAGGTTTTATCTTTTTTTTTTTTTTTTTTTCCCTCTCTCTGTTTCTTGTTATGATTCTTGCTCATCTCTTTGTTTGCATGTGTTTTGATTTTGATTGCATCGAATATTTTTGGGAGAAGTTATGAATTCAAGATGCAAGATTCTGGTGTTTGTGCTGATTTTGGTTCTTTTGTGTGCAGACGTATGAAAAGAGATATATAACAGAGTGGCTAAAGCATGAACGTACATGTCCCAAAAGCAAAGAAGTCCTCTCACACTGTTATTGGATACCAAACCATTTGATCAATGATTTGATTACGCAATGGTGTCTTGTTAACAAAGTTGATCGGCTAAAACGTCCCTCTGATGAGATAGTTACTGAGCTGTTCACTAGTGACATCGAAACACTGCTTCAGCGAGTTTACTCTCCCTCCTCGGTTACGGATCAGATTGAAGCTGCCAAAGAGCTTCGCCGTCAGACCAAGAAATTTGCAAATGTTCGTGTCTTCTTTGTCGCTGGGATCAGTGATTCGATCACTAGGTTGCTTAGTCCGCTCTCTGCTTTGGGCGAGGGAGTTGACTTGAACCCCGAGCTTCAGGAGGATATTGTCACAGCGTTGTTCAACCTCTCGATTCTTGAGAAGAATAAAACAGTTATTGCTGAGAACCTTCTAGTGATCCCTCTGCTTACAAAGTGTCTGAAACAGGGGACAGCTGAGACACGAAGAAACGCCGCAGCGACGTTATCGTCACTTTCAGCTATTGATTCTAACAAGATCGTTATTGGGAACTCTGAAGCAGTCAAGGCGTTGATTGATCTTATCGAAGAAGGTGATATGTTAGCCACAAGAGAAGCTACCTCCACTGTCTTTAACCTCTGTATTGTATTGGAGAACAAGGAAAAGGTGGTTTCAGCGGGTCTGATTCGTGCGGCAACCAAAAAGATCAAAGCGGGAAGCAATGTGGATGAGTTGTTATCTCTCTTGGCGTTGATATCTACACACACGGGGGCTATTGAGGAAATGGATAATCTAGGGTTTATCTATGATCTGTTCAGTATCTTGAGGAAACCGAGTAGCTTGCTGAATGGTGAGAACGCTGTAGTGATCGTCTTCAACATGTGTGATAGAAACAGAGACAGGTTCAGACTGAAAGTGGTGGGAGAAGAGGAGAATCAACACGGGACATTTACGAAACTTGCGAAGCAAGGATCAGTTCGTGCGGTGAGAAAAGCACAAGGGATTTTAC
>NC_025692.1:4551947-4577152 GCF_000633955.1 Camelina sativa | reverse complement strand
GGGGCTATTGAGGAAATGGATCATCTAGGGTTTATCTATGATCTGTTCAGTATCTTGAGGAAACCGAGTAGCTTGCTGAATGGTGAGAACGCTGTAGTGATCGTCTTCAACATGTGTGATAGAAACAGAGACAGGTTCAGACTGAAAGTGGTGGGAGAAGAGGAGAATCAACACGGGACGTTTACGAAACTTGCGAAGCAAGGATCAGTTCGTGCTGTGAGAAAAGCACAAGGGATTTTACAGTGGATTAAGAGATTCGTTACTGGTAAAGAGCCACAGAGGGCATGAAGGAAAGAATCAGGTCTTGTTAATACGTAAATAGTTTTGCTGCAAACTTGACTCTTCTTACCTTACCGATCAAAAAATTGATAGTAAATAATCATAGAAAGTGTAGAAGTTAAAATATAGAAGGAAAAGGTGTATATAGTCTCTCTGATTTTTCTTCTTAACTCTTCTTACTCTTAATTGACTCTCTGATTTCACGATCGTGAATTCAGGATTACAAAAGCAGAGTTTGGTCTTTTTGTGGTGAATGTTAGTTATAATGGTAGTAAAAGTACATATGTCGAATATAGGTCAACTGAATGGGTGGCTTGGCTTAGGAATGTAACAATACACGGCGGGTTATATGGCCGGTCATAGTCTCCTCATATGTATGGTATGGCTAAGTCGAGTCCAGTCCAATCAACCGAAAGTAACAAACAAATGTATAACATGTAATTTATTCGACGGTTAAAAATAATTAATGTACTTTGTTTCACAAGATTGATTGATTACTTGGTGAAAAGGTAATTGTGGTGGGGTTAAACCTATCGTGTTTAAGAAACTTGACAAGGGCGTCGGTGGTAATTGGTTGGAGATAATGTGGGATAAAATTGGAAAAGGAAAAAAAAACAAAAAAAGACGAAGGGTGATGTAACATGGAGAATCAAATCAATGTGATGACTTTATAGCAAGACCACATTCACCAATCACATCACCCATCACTTGTTTCTTATTATACACCGTTGTTCAACAGGCGTATGTATACAAAACATATTACATATTCTATAGTATTCAAAAACTATAGTAGTATTAAAAAAAGAATAATGTTACCCACAGTTTGATTAACACGATAGGCTCTCTCTCATAAATTCGGGTCACGGGATAATCAAAAATCAAAAGTGACATAAGTGATATTTGACTTCAAGAGATAATATATAGTGGGGTTGGTTAGGCCATCTACCAAATGACTTTTGTTACTCGTAATGTGATTTGTTACTTCTTTGTTTTGGATCTTCTTTTTCACCTTTAAGCCCAAAGAATAGTTATTGTTACAGTAGTTCGATCAACAACCATCAATGATTTACTACGGTACATTTATTGTTACTTTTACAATGATTTTATTTCATGAACTTATGTAATTATATACGTTAGACTATGACTACACATCGACTGTAATGTCTTGTTGTGAATTTGGTAAATTTGATGAACTAGTAAGGCATACTAGAAAAGAATAAAATTGGGTTAAATCGTTTTTTTTTGGGAGTGTAGTTTTCTTTTACTCAATCAATCTATGGGTTTCAATTAAAGATGTAGTTCTCATTAAAACTCTCTTACAAATAACACACACCAAAATTGTTGAGAACGTACGTTACGTGACAAAAGAACGAGAGAAAATCTTATAAAGTAGATAGATATGCAATAAGAGACAAAGGACTACTATGATGTTACTTTGTGCCTCTTTTTTTCTATAGACCATTAGTGTGCTCTCTCTTCTTCTTCTTTTTTTTCTGCCAATCCACGTATATATCATATATGTATATTAAATGAAAATTTTAAACAACAAAAAAACAAACAAAACAAATTACATTATTCATTCAAGATCCTACTTTTTTTTCTTCTCCTTCCCTTGGTTCTTCCTTTTCAATTCATGCGCATGGAACCAAACAAGCTAAAAAGCTAGGCCTTCTCTTCTGCAACACCAAAATTTTATATATAGATAGTTCTTTTTAGAAATAACGTAAAGTAAAGGATAACTGAAAAAGTGATTTAAAATAGGAAATTTCTGATAAGATAACAAATAATCTTTTAGACGACATTTTGTGCCATGATATCTTCTTTTTGTTTAACTAGTATTAAGAAAAAGTTATGTGTGATATGGTGCAGTATATACCCTTGTTGAAGAATTGATAAGTTCAGGAGGAATCTTGTAGAGATCTTCATCAACTGGCTTAGGTGGCTTTGAAATGCGAGCGACGTCGTTTTGAAACTGCTTGACTCCGTTGACGTCAATGTAATACTTGTCTGTCTGTGCACTCACGTCACGCACACGCCTTTGTGGTCCTCTTTTCTCCCTCGTCCCCGCCGTCTACGGCAAGTCATTACCACCAAACAATAACGCGTTCTTTAGACTTTAGATAATTACATTTATCGAGTTAATTAAATATTAGTATAATTATTTATATAATCAAGAAAGATAAAATAAAGATGATTAAGTGAATGAACCTGTCTTGAAGGATGGTGGTGACGTGGACGGTGAGAAGCAAGCTTTAGGGCTTCTGCAGAAGAAGAAGAAGATGAAGATGAAGTGGTAGTGGAAGAAGAAGAAGTTGTGGTGTAATTATGGTGACGAAGCAGACCAGCTTGTCTTGGATTCTCAAAGTATTGTGTTATTGGCATCTCATTTGCTTCATCCCATTCTCCAAACCGCGGAATCTGTCCACTTTTCTTCTTGTAATTATCATATCTCCCCTGTCCCTATTTATGTCATCCAAATTTATTATTAGTACAAAAAAATATGCTTAATCTCTAATCAAGAACCCATATAGAAGACTCAAGAACCCTTGACAACTCAAAGAATCGATAATCAAGAACAAGAATTAGGGGAATCAAGAACCCACAGGGATTCAAGATTCAAGAAACAGCAAAGGATGTAAGGGTATGATGAGCTAAACACGTGACTTAGTTTGGCACAGTGTATCTATGAATGTGGATTCCAAGTAAGAGAGAGATGGGGAAGACACTTTTAGGCAGGTTTTGACGATCTTGATGAAGATATAAAACGATTTACTAAAAAGAGAGGGGGCTTTTAGAATGTTAGAAACGACGACAGAAAAAACAAGGAGAAAGGATGAAAGAAGATCACTTACATGAGCCATGGCGATTTCTTTTCTCTATCTCCTTCTCTCTATCTCTCAACGCACTAACACACAAAATAAGAAAGACTGATCTCCAGAAAGGTTACTGTCTTTTATAATAGAAGTGGGGTATGTAGGCAAAGAAGAAATTGGCCTTACTCTAAAAGTCTAAACAGTCAACTAGGATATAGATAGACACAATTTTATTTTTATAATATCTTATTATAAATACATATTGTTAGAGTAGAATATCTTCTAAGTTGGTTTGCTTGGGGAGAGAAAAATCAATTGGATAGATCTTGAATTCAGGTTCTTACGTTTCCAAAGTTTATGTGTTATAGTTTTAGTTCAGTTCAATCCACTTTACTAGGTCACCTTTATAAGAAAATCCAATGTACACAATAGGTTTTTACATTTTTTATTTAAAATTGTAAACATAATAAATTTACATAAATAATTTGAATTTACAGTTAGCTTATTATAACCACCATTTTACTGATTTTTGTGGGATCCAAAATTTAAAAAAAACTTGATTGATAAATAATGTTTGGGCAAAAATAATCGATACGTTTAAACACTACGGAAACAAGAAACAAATGTTGAATAGTTGTTTTTATTGATCAAAGTCTCGAGCTCAAATACAAGAATTCAAGGCATATCGAATCAATCTATAAATCCTAGCCGCGTTCTAGAGTTGAGTCGTGTGTCTTGTGTTTTAGGTCTCTTGATTTGTTGCTCTCCCCTGTCTCTCGTGGAGGTCGCTCTCCTTATATAGAGACTCCTTTGCCCTAATCCCTTAGGATTTGTCTTGGGCTTGCCGACTGTATCTATGATAGGGTCGGTCACGGGACTCTTGGCCCATTAGTAAAGTCGGTCGTTAGACTCTTGGTCTCTTAACAGATCTAGTCGCGTGACTTTCGGTCCATCGACGAAGTTAGTCGCGAGATTCTCGGTCTCTTGACAGAGTCAGTCGCGAGAACTCGGTTCATTGAACCAATCAAGAAGATTTTCCTTTTATAAGATAAACTCTTATCTATGCTGATTTTATCCAGCAAAATATGCGTTGACTAAATAAATTATATTTATTTATTTATGATGATAAAATTATGCCCAACAGTTAGCCCCCCACTCTCTATTTTCTTAGTAAGAATTTAGAGAGTAGTTAAAAACAATTGTATTATTTTTCCAGCCAACAAAATCTCAAAGTCATGTACCTTTTGAAATAATCTGTAATGGCTTATGACGTGACCATAGCAGCTTTATCGAATAGTGACTCCGTAGAGATAATGTTGAGTCCTTAACACGTCATGACTGGGATCGTTTTTGTACTTGACTCTATGTGCCATGACCATTTTGTAGGTTCTGACATTCTTGTCAGTCATAAGACTTGCTCATGGCATTGATCTTGTATATGATAACATTCTCTTACCGTACGATAATCTCCACATGTGAGGATGTACGTGACAAATAATTTCATATTTTGTGCGTGCGACACAACTTAGGTCTCGCTTTCGTGATATGATCTGTCTCGTGACATGATTTATATCTCAGGCTCAAGACATTGTTTATGTCTTTTGATCATGACGTTACATGTGTCTCCTCTTCATTGCATTGTTTACATCTCGTGCCTGAAAAAAGAGTATACGTCGAGCTCTCTTGGTGCGATTTGCCCACTACATTACAATTCTCATCGTACAAACATGAAATGATACTTATTTGTTGACACATCTACTGCTTTGTGCCATGTCACATGATTGTTTTGTGTCCACGATGTTGTTCATGTCACATGCCTCCAACACCATTCATGTCACATGTTCATGACACTGCTCATGTTAAAAGCTAATGGCGTGAGTTTCATGCTCTCAACATCTTGTCATCATGATTACGCTCATGACGCAATTTCTATCGTGTGCTCGGGGAATTAGTCACGTCATGTGCTTCTAACGACATTTATGTCGTGCGTTCTCAACATCGTTCATGTCTTGCGCTCGTGACAGTCAGGTGTTCCATAACTGTCACGTGCTCGCTTATTTAATAACAATGTTTTGTGCTCGTGACATGATTCGCGTTGTATGCTCAAGACATCGCTTATATCACGCGTTGTTACGTGCTCAAGAAATAGTTCATGTCGCACGCCTCTGCTACCATTTGTGTCACATGTGACTGCCGCTATTCATGTCGCGTGTTCATAACATCGTCCATGTCATGCGCTCATGGCGTGAGTCTTGTGCTCACGACAGTCACATGGTCGCTTATGACACAAATTATTGTCTTGTGCGCGTGACAGCCTAGTGTTTCATAACTAGTCACGTGCTTTCTTTCTTGAACTTCAATGTTTATGACATATTACTTATATCTTTGAGGTCGTGACAATGAGGTGTTTCGTAACTGTCACATGCTCCTCTTTAATAAACAATATTCGTGACATTGTTTATGTTCTGTGCTCTTGACAGTAGGGTGCTCGACAATTGTCATGACCTTAACTGTCACGTGTTTCTTCTTACATAAACAATGTTATGAACATTTTAATGTTCTTTGCTTGTGACAGTCATGTGTTCCATAACTGTCACGTGCTTTTATGTTCTTCAATAACAATGTTTTTGACGTTGTTTATGGTTAGTGTTCGCGACACATTTAAATCTCGTGCTCGTGACATATTGTTTATACATTGCACTCGCTTTTTGCAGTAACAATGCTCATGGCATTATTTATGTGTTCATGACACAAATTCATGTCTTGTGCCCATTACAGTCACAATATTATTTTCGAAATCACAATGCTCAACACATTCTTTGTGTCTTGTGTTCATGACACATCTCTATTGTCTTGTGCTCGAGACAGCCAGGTGTTTTATAACTGTCGCGTACACAGCTCTTTAATAATAATGTTCATGACATCGTTTGTATCTTTTGCTCGTGACAGTCAGGAACATAACTGTTACTTGCTCATTTCCTTAATAACAATGTTCATAACATCGTTTGAGTGCTTGTGCTCATAGCACTGTTCACATGCTCATGGCATTACATACGTCATGTGGTATTGACATTACTTATATGCTCGCAACATTATCTTCGTGTACGTGACAAAGATCCACGTCTCGTGTCTACGACACGCACATGCTACTTTTTCAATGCTCATGACATATTGTTTGTGTTTCGTGCTCGTGGCACAATTAAATCTCGTGCTCGTGACACGTCCAAGTCTCGTGCTCGTAACACGTTCAAGTCTCGTGCTTGTAACACGTTCAAGTCTCGTGCTCGTGACATGTTTAAGACTTGTGCTCGTGACACGTTCAAGTCTCGTGCTCGTGAAACGTTCAAGACTTGTGCTCGTGACACGTTTTATGTCTCGTGCTTGTGACACATTTTATGTGATAGTAACATACTCACAACAAGACTTGCTTTGTAGAATGAAAAACCAATTTTATTGAAAACGTTGTCCATAACATGGGACGTGTAGTGTTAATCCTCGGCAAAATAGGCTACTGACCCACGAACTTCAATGACCTTGTAAGGACCTCCAAGGTGAGACCGAGTTTCCCAGCTCCTTGTTCCCTTGTATTTTGAAAAGTACGTCGCAAGACCCAGTCTCCTCTTGGAATGTCCGCGTCCTATCATTTTTGTTGTAACTTCTAGCTGCTTCCTGTTGATAACACCAATTTTTGATTTTCGCTGCTTCTCGTTTCTCGTCTAGTGGATCGAGACTCATCAACTCTTCGTTTTTCTGCAAGTTAGGGTGCTCGGTTCGTGCCGTACTCACGCCTACTTCACATGGCATTATTGTTTCCATCCCATACAATAGAGAAAACAGTTTTTTGTAAGTCGATGACTTAGTGATGGTGCGGTAAGCCTACAACATGCCTGGAAGCTCTTCTACCCACTTTCCTTTTAGACTTTTCCATACGTTTCTTCAATAGTTTCACAATTGTTTTGTTTGAAGATTCAAAGCAGCTGCCGTAGGTTCGAAGGAAGTCGATAAGCCTCTTTTGTATGTCGGCTGCTAGTTTTGAACTCATGTTCACCCGCTTGTTAGGATCGTCTTCGAGTAATGGCATCTCCTCCAACTGTTCCACCTCTGGTTCTTCCCTATGAAGTACCAGCGGTAGCCTCTGTAATTGCTATAACTGTTGATCCTTACCTTTTAAGGTAGTTTGATAGCATGAACGTGAACTTTCTTGTTCCCCTACTATCTCCTTCACTCCCCATGGGGTGGGAAATTTGATAGTCTGGTGTAGAGTCGATGGAATAGCTCCCATGTTGTGAATCCAAGGGCGTCCCATAATAGCATTATAAGCCGAAGCACAATCTACTACTAAAAATTTAGTGTGTTTGTTAACTCCCTCTGCATACACTGGAAGCGTCACTTCGCCAATACTCTGCTTGACCTCACCACTGAACCCAACTAATGGAATAGATTTTCGTGTCAGTCCTCCTTCGTCGAGAACCAACTCCTTATATGCTTGCATATAAAGGATGTTAGTTGAGCTTCCATTATCGATTAATATCCTCTTCATCAAACAGGTAGCCACTGTTAGCTGTATGACTAAAGCATCGTGATGCAGGGTTGGTACACTGCTCTCATCAGTCGTAAAAGTTATGGTATATGACGACGTATCGCCTTTTGTAGCGTGTCCTCTGCTTTGAGAGTTCTTGACAGCTTTAGTGTTTCTTTTCGCAGCTGAGTGAGTTATCCCACTTATCTTTGATCCTCCAGAGATAACATTGATGACTCGATCATGTTTTGGAGGCAAAATTGGGGCGTTCGCAATTGCTATTTGCTTGTTGCTCTCACCATCCATGTGATTATGGGTTTTATCTAACAAGTATTCCCTCAAGTGACCTTTTTTAAGCAGCTCATTCACTTCCATCTTCAATGAGATGCAATCTTTTGTTTTGTGGCCATGATCGTTGTGGAACTCACACCACTTCGAGGTGTCACGCCTATTTTCAAGTGCTTTCATTTTTGGAGGCCATCTCACGGTTCCACCCATCTCTTTCAATACACCGACTAAATGTGTATGAGAGATCGAGAGGTTACTAATATCTGGCCATGTTGTCGATTTAGGCCTCCTGTCGTCAGCCTCGCTCAATGTTCGATGCGTGTTCCTTCTTTCACTCATGGTGTTTTCGTCACGAGGTCTTTGGTAAGGCTTATCATCCCTACTTGTTCTTTGTTTCTCACTACACAGGAATCAGATCATGGTGAACATCGTTGGCAATAAGACGAGTCTTCCTCCCACTTTATCTGCGCCCACGCACGTGAGAGCACATCTTCCATTGTTCTGCATTGGTAAGTTCCTTGTACAAATCACCGTTAGGAAGCAATCCTCTTTTAAATGCGGAGATGGCAGTTGACGTGTTGCAACTGGGGATCGATACTTTTTCCTTGTTGAAGTGTCCCACATAGGCACGCAACGACTCGTCTCTCTTTTGTCGTACCTCGTAAAGGTCATCCGCTGTCTTCTCCAGGTTCCTGCTACTTGCAAATTGCTCAACGAAGAGATTTGTCAATGATCCAAACAAGTTGATCGAGCCGTTTGGCAGGTTGATAAACCACTGAAGTGCTGCACCTGTTAGGCTTGAGCAAAACCCTTGCACATAGTAGCTTCCTTGCACTCTTTTTAGATGGCCGTCGTGAACATTCGTTGTTTGTATTGTGCTATGTGATCATCCGGATCGGATGTTCCATCATACATCTTCATTGTTGGTAACGTGAATTTTCTCGGCATCTCAGTGAGTGCAATTTCATCAGAAAAAGGTGTATTGGCATACGAGTGCAAGTTGCTTTTTCGGATCGGTGGAGCCACTTCTGGCAGTCGTTCGATCATGGCTTCTACTACACCCAAACGTTTTGTAAGCATAGCTTCCAAGTAAGCGGCTTCGGCTGACATGGTGTGTGGTTCATGTTCGACTCCTGTAACGTGTGGCGCGTTAACGATTCGTTTTTGATCCGTGTTTTCTTCTCGAACAAGGTTCTCGCGGGTTTGCCTTATGCTAGGGTTTTCTCCATTATTCTCCTCCCGTGGAGTCTCTAGTCGTCCGTCTTCAGTCGCGGTCATCGTTCGAGTAGCTGCAGGAGTTGTATTGAGATCTTGCATCCGACTGACGTGCACGCCACGAAATCTTGAGCTTGCTTCAGTAAAAATTCTTCCTGCAGTCACCAATGAGGCGTTCTCCTCACGTAGCCTAGCGTTATTGGCCTCGATCTGCGTCAGCTTCTGCACCGTCTCGTTCATCCTGGCAGTCAGGGCTTCCAGCTGAGCGGCGATAGTCGCTTCGACATTGGTCGTGTCACTTTCGTTTCCCGTCATCTCACGTAGATTACTCTAGCCCCTCCTTCTAGCGCCAACTGTTTGGGCAAAAATAATCGATTCGTTTAAAGACTACGAAAACAAAAAACATATGTTGAATAGTTGTTTTTATTGATCAAAGTCTCGAGTTCAAATACAAGAATTCAAGGCACAGCGAATCAATCTATAAACCCTAGCCGCGTTCTAGAGTTGAGTCGTGTGTCTTGTCTTTTAGGTCTCTTGATTTGTTGCTCTCCCCTGTCTCTCGTGGAGGTCGCTCTCCTTATATAGAGACTCCTTTGCCCTAATCCCTTAGGATTTGTCTTGGGCTTGCCGACTCTATCTATAATAGGATCGGTCACGGGACTCTTGACCCATTAGTAAAGTCGGTCGTTAGACTCTTGGTCTCTTAACAGATCTAGTCGCGTGACTTTCGGTCCATCGACGAAGTTAGTCGCGAGATTCTCATTCTCGTTCTCGTGATAGAGTCAGTCACGAGATTCTCGGTCTCTTGACAGAGTCAGTCGCGAGAACTCGGTTCATTGAACCAATCAGGAAGATTTTTCTTTTATAAGATAAACTCTTATCTATGCTGATTTTATCGAGCAAAATATGTGTTGACTAAATAAATTATATTTATTTATTTATTATAATAAAATTATGCCCAACAAATAACTTTCACAATACTGCATATAGATTTAAACTCTTTAGAGTTTTCGAACAAAAGTGATCGAAGAGTAGTGTAGCGGAAGATGAGAAAAAGAGGAGAAAGAAACGCGTTATAGTCTGGCTTTTTATTAATTAGGTTTTGTCAGTGAGAGACACATTTACTTTTACGTTACACACCCATTAAAAAAAAATCTACCCTCTTTGTTGACAAAAGTGTCCACTTTATATAAGAAGAAGAACAAAAAAAAAAAAAAACAATTAGCAGCATATCATAATGTTATATGAATACGCATCTAACCCTATGTTTACGTTCTTACTATCGTTATGATTGACTATTATATTGTCGGCCCACCTTTTCACATGGAATTCCTGAATTTTTTTTATTTTTTCTTATGATACATAGATCAGTGATGGTTCTTTATTGGTTATCATCATTTTTAGTTTCCCATTATGTTCAATCAATGAGCCTACATTAATGAATGTAAACAGTTCAGTGTTCTGAACACATTTGAGTGTGACCTTGATATATATATATACACATATTCAACAATAATATCGGAAATATTATAAGCTGTTGGATTGGATATTGTCTAAACTCTAAACTGATTAATTGTATCTTTATATTCACTATTTTTAATTTTAAGAATATACAAATTTAAAATATATTTATTGGTCCAAACTGAAACCAGACGTTGTAGGTTGCAGCAGCCTGGCCTCGTGGAGTGATATCCGGTCAGAATTCAGAAATAAACAAGTCTTGACTTTTCTTTGTCGTTGACCTTATTGCTGCTATATATTTTTCCTCCCAATGGGAAAATTAGAAAATTACTCTCACACACACACACACCTATTCAAAATCCATTTGTTTACTTTTCTATTAATTTCAATTTCGAAAATTGCTCTACAAGCCATGATAATTTGACCAAAATAATAGCCACTTTTTTCATAATTAAATCATAGTTATTCTTTTACAATGTCTGCCATGATCATTCACAGTTAAAATGGTAATAAAAAATGTTCAGTCCTAATTTTTTCGATCTATGGTGAAGCTTTTCCCATAAACTGTAGCTACTGAATAACAATATTACCCACCATTTGAGTTACTGACTCTTTAGGGAAAAAATAGCTATAGATTTATGTTTAAACTAAAACGCACGCGTTACAGAAAAAAAAAAGAAAGAAACAAGAAGCGTGAGCTAGAGTATTAATTAAATCTTAATTTAACCAACTTTATGAAAGTTGTATCAGTTACCAAATAATATAATTGAATAGGTGTTACATTTGTTGACAAATCAAAACAAAAAGAATATGGCGTTACATTTGAAAAAAGTAGTTTAATTGCTTTATGTGTGTTCCTATATAAAAATGGTAGTTTATGTTGTGTGTCATAAATTATATGGTTGGCGACTTTGGCGTAACTTGACGATGACGGTGACAAAGAAGTTGGGGAGAGTTTTTGGGGAGATTCACAGTCAAAGTTCACATTTTAAAAAGTCCCTTTTTGCTGCCAATCTCCATAGTCCATACCTCAACCAACAAATTTGTCAGTTGTGTGCATCAATCCGTCGGTTCAGTATGTTTTTCTAATATATATTTTATTATATAAAGTTGGGTTTTGAAAGTTAGCTATTAACTGAATTTTGACACGTATCAAGTTATTAATCTAAGATTTTAACATGTGTAAAAGTTAATATTTAATAGCAAGGATTTAAGATTTTGACAAAAGAATAAAAAAATGTTTAAACAAAATTAATAATGTAAAAAAATAATTATAAAAAATTAAAAAATTAAAAAATTAAACAGTTTTTTAAAAATAATTAGAACCTTATCAACCTAATAGTTGGATAAAATAGGCTAATCAAACATGAGCTTACGACAAACATAGATAGATAGATTGGAAAACCATAAACCGTTTTTGATAGATCCATAGGAGCTCAGAGACAGAGACTACATAATGATGTGTCAAAGACACTTCTACGAATACATTGGAAAATTTAACATTAGTTACTATCAAAAAATTTTGTGACGTTGGAAAAGGGCTTTTAGTTTTATTTGTTGCTGGAGCATACCACTTTGAGATAACTAAAAGATGTGAACATGTTCTCTTCACACATGAGGAGGGCAGAGCCAATGTTCTCTTCATGGTGGAGGAGGTTAGACGCATGCAAGGTTATCTCCCCAAGGGAGGAAGGCGGAGCCAATGTTCTCTTTATGGTGGAGGAGGTTGGAAAACCATGAACCGTTTTTGATAGATCCATAGGAGTTCGGAGACAGAGGCTACATCATGATGTGTCAAAGACACTTCCACGAATACATTGAAAATTTTAACATTAGTTACTACCAAAATATTTTGTGACGTTGGAAAATGGCTTTTAGTTTCATTGGTTGTTGGAGCATGCTACTTTGAGATAGCTAAAATACGTGAACATGTTCTCTCTACACATGAGGAGGGCAGGGCCAAGATTGTCTCCATGGTGGAGGAGGTTGGACGCATGCAAGGTTATCTTCTCAAGAGAGGAAGGCGGAGTTAAGGTTCTCTTCACGATGGAGGAGGTTAGACGCAATATTCTCTCCATAAGGGAGGAGGGCGGAACTGAGGTTCTCTCTATGGTTGGTTATACACTATTGTGATGATACATCATTGATTAGTATACTATGTAATATTCTTTTTATTTGAGAAGTTTCTTGAACCAACAATTTTAGTGATTTAATAAACTATGTATAAGTGAAAATAAATAGACATATAATTGTTGGCTTAATGTTTTTATATAGTTATTTTCCTAGATGGTGGTAAAAAATATATTTGTAACATACTTAGGTGTAAGAAAATACACTTTTAATAGTAACATACATAAAAAAATTGTAAATGGATATAAATCAGTGTATTAAAGTAAACAAAAAAATATATTATAAATAACATACAACAAATTTTAATATAGTTTTGTTAAATTTAATTATATTTACAAAATTTTAAAAACCCGCACATCCGACGGATTTTTATCTATTATACTATAAATATTGAAATGTAATAATATTAAACTTAAGAAACTCTAAATATGGTGCATTGGGAGTTATATGAAAGAGTTATCATAGACGAAAATTTCATATGTTTTTTATCTGGAAATCGAACTAGATATTAGAGCACTAAACGAAGGTTTTATTTTCTTGCATATATTTTTACTGATTGTTGATCGATCACTAGTACGTATTCCCATGTAAGCTAATTTTTTTTTCAAAAACGACATGGGCCAACATAGGGGGAAAAAACGGGCCATACAACTTGTATGATACAAGAATACAAATCCAAACACTATTTTTGAAAACAATGTTTTTATAGAGGAGATGAAAACCAAGAAATAATTGTGTGTTTCGTGCTGGGCCGGTGTGAATTCCAATAGTCAGAAGCGGGAGATTTAAATATAGATGGGTCAATGCCTCAATGGTATAGTTTGAGTGTGCTTTATCTTACTCTTAACAGAATTGACCACAAGTTTTTCTCTGGTAAGGTTTGAGACCCACAAAAAATCACAAGGCCGACGCTAAAGCCCTATACAGGCTTTGGTCAGATCAATCTAGCTATTTCATACGTCGGTGAGAGATCGACTTCCTCAAAAAACATGAAAAGATTCTTCCGTATGTGAGATTCTCCTTTAATTTTTCTTATTCTAAAAAGCAAATTACTACAAATCGGATCTTTCAGATGAAGAAGAATCCACCACAATCAGATAATACAAATACAACGGCTCCCAGTGTTGGACATAAGACGGAGCAGGCTGACTATTTGAAGCAGGCATTTCATTAGTAACACCTGGAACTTGAGTTTTGTTAATTTATATTATACCATCAGTTGATTTATATTATAATAATATTAGATCGACCAACATCAGTTCATTGCTCTCTATGAGATTCTTGGATCATTTTGGTCTGTCTTGTTCTGCATTTTAATAGGATAGGGTACCACCAATTACAGATCCGGCCTAGGACACATTACTTAATTATTAAACTTGAAAATATACGTACTTTAATATTGGGTTTTGATATTTTAGTAATTTGTTTTCATTTTACAGTATTTGAAGATTCAAAATGGCCAAACTCTACCGGAAGTTGGCACTCTACGGTGGTGAAGGAGGGCGTGAATGGGACGACGATGTGTACGAGAGGGTGTAAGAAAAGTGTACGTAGGTCAAGATATCAATCGTATCACTTACGTCAAATTCGAGTATGTGAAGAGAAGACGGCCAAGTAGTTACAAGTGAATATGGGAAAATAGCTCAACAACCCAAAGAGGTTCTCCCGCGGCATTTATTCCATTATTTCGCATTCTTAATTTTGTACATAAATTTTCGATATGACAAGCTCGGTTAATTAAAAAAACTATTTCGTATATTTTAGTTTCTTGATTTTTTGGTTGGTTAAGAAGTGTTAACTTCTTGACTGAAATGATGATTAATTCATTATACAGTTTGTACTTCAATATCCGGACGAACACATCATAGCGGTGAAGGAAACTACCGCGGAGTGGCTCTATAGCCTCTATGTGCCACGGAGGTGATCACAATTCACAAACCTCGTCAAAGGGTAGAAAGTCTCCATTGGTTGGTCCAAACTTGCTTGGAATTACCACCGGTACAAAGTTTGATATTGAGGATGGGGAAAAGAAGATCGTAGGATTTCATGGACGATCGGGTAATGCTCTCGACGCTCTTGGAGTTTACTTTGTACATGGCTCTCTAACCACGCCATCGTCTCCGCCTGTTTACAAGCCGGATGCACGAGGTGTGGTCCAGGGGGACGTGTTTGGGATAATGGATCTTACGGCGGCGTTAAAACGTGGAGCATTGGTCAAGATAATTCTCGTAAAAATCATACCAAAATAATATAATGAACTATATTTATTTATTTTTTAATTTTTAAAAGACTGCCTGAAACTTTCCTTTTTGTTTTCAACATCTCTTAACTTTCCTTTTTGTTAGGTCTATAAAAGAACCATATAATAGCCTTAAAATTCTATCCCCTAATCTTTTGTGAGAGAGAGGAGAGGTCGATCAAATCCCTGTTGTATAAGCTTGAAGTTTACAAGAGGTTTCTAATCGAGTTATGATTTAGGAGATAAGGGTTACTTATGTTTTGGAGTTATTTAGACATAATGTTATTCCTATTAGGAATTGGTTTTGGTGTTTTATATAAAAGAAGTGCTAAGGTCTGCAGAAGTTGTAAGGAGTTTTAGAGAGAGATTAAGATTGAGAGATTGTGTGAGAAGTTTTGAGTTATCTTCTCTGAGCTAATAAGAGAGTTATTCTTTAAATATTTTTGTGTTCTTAATTTTTCTTGCTAAAACTAGAACCCCAACTCTAAAAGATGGCTAACATCCAGACGAAATCGATGTGTTTGGACGATCTTAATGATCGCGAAATACTTGAGTATAGGTATTTTTCTTGTAAACTTGTTCAAAACTTTTTTGCCAGATATATCTCGACTATTTATGTTTTTTTTTCCTTGCTTTTCAGATTGGAGTGGGAAGATTTCACCGAAATAAAGATGAAAAGTGATGGAAATTGAAACTTTTCCTAACTTTGATTTGCAGATTGTCTTTTTTTTCTTTTTTTTCTTTTTTTTCTTTTTTATACGATGATGATGATGATGATGATTGATTGATTGATTGATTGATTGATTGATGACGCTGTTTAATTTCCTCATCAGCTTAAATCTCATGCAAAGATGTACAAAGAATTTGTTAATAACATGAACTTCTCCGACTATGTCAAGAACATGTCCAAGAACTCCGAATGGGGAGATGAAGTCACATTAAAAGCCGCTGCTGATGTGTATGTGTTCAAAATAGTACTCATTACATCAATCAAACAGACTCCATTCATTGAGGTTTTGCCCAAGTCTCAAAAAAAACCCGACAGAGTCATTCATTTAAGCTATCTCTCAGGGATCCATTTCAACTCCATCCACAAAAAAAAAGGTTATCCTTCTCTTCTTTCTCCATAGTATACCTCATCTTTTCCTCTTACAAGAGAGAAATACTGTATCATTCTTACTCTTCGTCTTGTTGGCTACTTCAGATTCAGGTTTAGGTTCTGCCTCGATGAAGAAGCTACAGAAGAAGAAGGAGAGGGAGCAGAAGAAAAATGAGGAGGAGCAGAAGAAAAAAGAGGAGGAGGAGAAGGAAAGGAAGGAGAAGGAGAAGGAGGAGAAAAAAAAAGACAAGGAGGAGAAGAAAAAGGACAAGGAGGAGAAGAGAAGGCCAAGGTGAAGAAGGAGAAGATGGACAAGAAGAACAGTAATCACCATTTTCACTATTCTGATGTCATGTCAGTTACTTGACCAAGAAGATGATTCATTTTTCTATAATTAAGAGTATATGCATGCATTTGACAAGTTGATTGCTATATTAATGGGCACGTTATGGAGTCTTGCGAGACATTTTAAAACACAACATGAATGTAGGTAATGCCTTGTTAGTTGTGGTATAGACATTATTATAATCTGTTTTTTTCCTTTTAATCAGGATAGATGTACGTGCCTTATCATAACGTTTTAATAAGATTTTTCCATCTTCCTCTGTTTTACAACATAAATTGTGCTACTTCTGTTCCAATTAGCGAGGGAGTATTGCATGGTTTAATTTTTCATATTCTAAAAAAAGCAAATTACTACAAATCGGATCTTTCAGATGAAGAAGAATCCACCACAATCAGATAATACAAATAACATAGGAAATTAAATAGCAATATCTTTTTATTTGTTTGTTTGACCTTAAAAGGTGGCATAAAAAAACCTTGAAAAGGTTGAAAAACAAAATGTGAAATTGTGAAAACTTGCAACGCTTGAATGATCTTTTGTATCTTGAATTGAAATATACAAAAAAAATATATAGATCTGAGCCTCTCCTTTGACTTAAAAAGGTGGCATAATAATTAATTAAGATAACGAAAGAACACCTTTAAGCTGAGATTTCCTCTTCTTCCCAATCACTCTACCGGTCTTTCTCGACACGACATTTACATATTTCAACCCTCCAGTGTCTTTCCAACCTTTTACTTTGCGGTTCCGTTTCACAAAGTAAAACCACTCGTTAGGTTTAAAGATATCATTCTTTGTGTGATTAAGTTTCCACGGCTTTTCTGTGTAGATGTTGTCCTTGTCTTCTAATGTGAAGATCTTGTTTCGTTGGTCTTGGTCCAAGCCAAGCTTACGCAGAAGGTAATCGCTTATGAGTTCTTTATCTAAAGGATTAAATCCAAAGCCAATTAGCTCATCCTCTTCATCATCAGCGTATCACTCTTCAACCATCGCCATCGTCTTCTTCTTTCTGGAATTCCTCGAACCAACTGTCTGAAAAAATCAAAAACGAGATGGTATAATGAGAGAGAATTAATAAACCTCGTGAGGGGTATATATATGGAGTTGTATAGTACCGTGCCGTCTATTGAATATTAATTTTGGATTAATTTTAGATATATATAAAAACATACAAAAAGGAAAGTTCGTTGCAAAATTTTATTTATTGGATTGTTGTTATATTGAACTAGGAATCTGACTCCTGCAATATCGCAGGGGGAATCATTTTAGAAAAAAAAAATTAAATTTAAAATTTAAAATTATACATTATGAAATCATTTGAATATAATAGAATAATTTGAATACATAAAAATTAAACATAAACTGTTATTATAACAAAAAATATTATGTAAAGTAGACGCAACTTTGCAAAAAACATTGTTTAAATTATTAAAAATATAAGAAACTTTATGAAGAATTATGGTAAAGAGCTACAATTAAAAAAATCATTACGACAAAGTGATCCTAACTGAGAATATTGAACTAATGTTGTAATGAGTAAATGTAACTTTCTATTAAACAATAATAATTAAAAATATATTTAATAATGATTGAAACTGTATCAACGAAAAATTAAAATTAAGATACACAACTTTTAAAAACAAAATAAATTAAATTTTAAATATCAAAATAGTTTTTAAGGAAAATTACACTAATTAGATGCAACTGTAAATTATATATTATTTTTTATTAAATTTCTATAGTGCTATAACGTTGAATATTAGATATTAGTATTCAAATTATTTGGATTCAACATAAAACAGAAAATTTGTTTCAATGAACAATGATTTGTTACTTATTGATGACAAAACAAATATATAGAAAGTTCAAAAGACATGACCATTTAAATAGACACACCTAGTAGAACGAAAACTTGTGATGAAAAAAAAAGAATAATATATAGTGAAAAGACACAACTCTAAAATGAACAAATGTTTGATTTTACAAAAAAAACAAATAAAAACAATTTTTTTTTACAAAAATTACTACGAAAAGTCGCAACTGCTGTTCGCATTTATTCAGATTGTTATTTTTATTTTAATATATTTAAATATTTTTCTAACGAAAAGTTACGATAATTAAACGCAATTGTAAATTCTATATTAAGTTGTATTAAATTTTTCTATTGCTATAATCATTTCTAAAATTTTAGTTAGATTATAGAGTAACGTTGAATATTAGATATTAATATTAAATTATTTAGGTTAAACATAAAATGGAAAATTTGTTTCAACAAACTTGTTAGTTACTGATAAATAGAAAAATATAAAGAGAGTTCAAAAGATATGACTATTTAAATAGATACACCTATTAGAACAAAAAGTTGTGATGAAAAAACATAAATAAAATATAGTGAAAAGACACAACTCTACAATAAACAGATACAACCATTTAAATTAAAAAAGACAAATAAAAACAAAAATTTTACAAAAAGGTATTACGAAAAATTGCAACTGTTGTGTCTGCAATTGATTATACCTCATAACTCATATAAACTGCTTTTAGATAAAAGACATCTTTATTACCATATTGAAAAGTTAAATCCAAAAACTCACTATATAATCCATCTAACTCTTGGAAAAAAACTCTAGCTATTTTCATTAAATTTTTATATTTAATATTAACTAAAAGTTGTAAATTAGATTCATCATTCCAAAAATCTTTTGTTAAATCAAGAATTAGAGAAATTTCTTTACTTTTAAAAAAATGAATTCTAGAGAATAATTTAGAAAGCTGTAAAAACCGTTGAGATTGAAATTTTATATTATTTTGTGTCATGACAAAAAAATTAAAACAGTTCAAACAAACAGATATATANATGAGTAGTAAGCGTGTATAAGCTTTGGATACAAAACTGATATATATATATATATTTTTTTTGTCAACCATTGGGCCACAACTGGCCGGCCCATTAGCCAAATTCCTACATTCGTAGGAGCCGGGACTCGATCCCGGGTGTGATAGTGCCTTCTACAAATGGACTTACCTCCTGCCACTGCACTAAGGTCACTTCACGAATAAACACAACTTTACAATGAACAGTTGCAATTTTACAAAAAACCGTTATAATGAACATTCACAACTTTTCGTAAACACACACAATTTAATTTTTCTACAGATTTTTTTGGAAAATTATCCAAAAGGTACGATTGAAATGACACAACTTTTGGTGGCATTTATTCAGATTGCTATTATATATAGATTTACGCGCTTTCTTTTTGTATGTTTTATCCCAAAAAAAAAACATCCAAACAAATCCACTATTAAGTTTAAAAGTTTTTGTTCAGATGTAATCCAATACAAATAATCCAGTTAAGTTGATAAAAATTTTTGAAGAATAATCTAGTTCCGATGATGAGATTGCCTCTAGCGCGGTTCTGCATACAGAAATTATTAGTATTATTGATAAAAATTTCAAAACGAATTAAATCATTTAAAAAGACTGGCCCATATATATAGAAATACATCTAAGAGGGGTATTCAACTTGTTTATTTTAGGATTTTATAGGATTCTTAAAATAAATTGTTATTCAATTGATGATTTTTAAAAATCTTCTAAAATTCAATGTTATTCAGTTTGGAATCTATCATTTAAAATCATTTAAAATCTCTTGTTATTCAATCAATGATTTTTACAAAACTTACTTCAAATTTATTGTTATTCAAAATATTACAACTTTTTTAAAAATGCTACTTTGAATGATTCTACAAGACTTTTGTTTGTTTTAGTTGAAAAATATGAGTACCAAATCATACCTAATGAGGTAGAATTTCAAAGGATTTCATTAAAAAAAAAAACAGTTAATACAACAAAACAGAGATAAACTCCTCCATCGATCTGACAACTCTAATCACCGCCGATCACCAGCCTCCTTCTCCACCGGTAAACCTGAAGCTTCTTCTCTTTCTCTCTCAAAACCAACTTCTCCTCTTGCAATTGATAGAATCCGATAAGATGCGATTATGGACAATACACTACAAGAAATGTGAGCATTGATAGCAAAAAAGCATACCGCAGTTTTCGCAAATGCTATCATTGATAAAATTCTAAAAATGAATCTACATAATAGCACTTTTTAAACGCTACACCTCAAAATAGATAAGCGGGAATCAAAAATTACTCTTTCCGCCAACACTTGGTAAAACTTGACTAAAAATCAGTCTTTCTCCCACTTCACTTAGAAAATGTAGGCTCGAAAAAGAAAAAAAATAAATATATATATATATATATATATATATATATTTCTCTTTCACAATCCAGAACCCTAAAAAATCTAAATCTTATTTTCTCTTCTTCTCTTCTCTTCTTCATCCTCTTCACACCTTCTTCTTCTTTCTCCCTAGGGTTAAGAGTAACGAGAAGCTAAGATTTTGGCTAAGCAGCCATGAGTGAGTTGAGAGAGAACGAACTGAAGTTGCGATAAAGTGTTTGAGCTTGTCGACGATGGTGGTAAAGGCTGGGTGCGATCGACCGTATAAAGAGTGCCAACGAGTGTCGTGGAGGCTAGAGAGGCAGAGTAATCGCTGTGGGGAAAAGGTGGAGGAGGGAAAGGTGCGGTGCGACAGATGAAGATCTCGTGACTCTTCAAGGCATGGCGGAGGCGTCTCTTTCTATTAATCTCGCCGAGTAAGTTTATGAAAGGGGATCTAGGGTTTTTATTTTAATTTTGGTTGATTGGAGTTTTTTTTTTTTTTTTGTTCTTCCTTCTCTCTCTCTCGATGTTGTTCTCGTAATCTCCGAAGGCCAAAGGAGCAGGTCCCGATCTCATTTGTTTGATTTTAGCTGCACCAGATGGGTCGATCCAAGTCTTTAAGATGCCTGCGAAACGAGCAAGCTCAGAACCGCCGGAAATCTAAACTACCCATCGTTTGCCGTGGGAAGAAAAAACGGAGATGAAAATTACAGAGCAAGACTTATTTATTTTTCCTGATTGATATGTTTCTCGATTTTTTTTTTTTTTAAAAACCAGATGTTTCTTTGAATCTGGTTCAACATCCATGAATTTTGTTTGCGTCTGGGTAACCTTTTCCCTATAATTGATTTTTGACAATGTTGCTTTGCATGCTTTGTATCATCTTTCTCGGTTTCAATGTGTTCTTTGTTTGTGTTCTGTGTCGCGCTGGCTTGTGTTATTGGATTTGCTGTTTGCTGTTGTCTTCCATGTATAATTGCAATTATTTATGCTGTTGCAGACCAGGGAAGATTGAAGAGATAGAGCTTCCTACTCCTAAAGTGGATGTGATTATTTCTGAATGAATGGGTTACTTTTTGTTGTTTGTAAACATGTTGGACAGTGTCTTATACGCTCGTAATAAATGGCTTGTAAGTTTTACAGCTCCACTTTGTTACACGAGATTCTTACTTACCAAAACCAATTGTCAACAATTAATTGTTGCAAGTTCATGTCATTGTTGTAATAACCATGAAAACTTATTGGTCCTTTGCTTTTATGGATAGGTTGATGGTGGAGTTGTGCTACCAGACAAAGCCTCCCTGCATCTTACCAGATAGGTTTGTGTTGTTGATTCCAATTGTTGCAGACGCAGATGGCTAACCTTCTATGAATTTGTGTACCCTTGTTTTTGTTTCTCTCGCTTTACTCATTATAAGACTCCATTTGAATTTGCAGGAAGGGTATCAGATTTGTGGAATAAAGGATTTGCAGATCTCTCAAGGTTCCATTGGTTTGCTGATTTTGGTGTTTCTATGGTTTTAAGTTAAAAATTCCAGTTGTCTCTTAAGGTTTCATTGGTTTGCTGATTTTGTTGTTTTCCTTGGTTTGATTTTACAGACCATAAGAGTTTTGTGTGACCTTTGAGAGGTTTGGACATGTGAGAGATGTCTATCTTCCCCTAAGATAAGTGAGCTTCTTTCCAAAGGATAAGTGTAAGCCTTTTTCGTTGCTTATATTTTTATCTTTGATTGTTCCAACTCTGATTCTGAAATTAATTGTCTCCATCTGAATGAACACTTGCAGGACATGACTTTTATGCTGGTGCTTACAAGGCATATTCATTTGGTTTTTAATGTTTCAGATCATACGTTCTTAATTTGTAGCAAGAACAAGAGCAAGTCTTCAACAATGAAGCACTATTTGGATTTTCACATGGATAAAGAACTAGAACAGTTGTATACCATTTGGAGAGCAAAGTGGTTGTGGGATTTTGCGGGAAGAAGAAGTAGAGATCAATTATGGATCAGCTGGTGGACTCTTTAAGCAAGAAGAGGAGCATATAGATGACTACTCATGAAGGCTGTAAGCTTTAGATTTTTTTTTTTTTTGATGTAGTTAGTTTATTGTCTTTGATAGAATTTGTGATTGTCGATAGGAGAAGTTTGTTTCTCTTTGTGGGTTGTTTTGAGACACTTGTTGCAATGTTAGGATTGAGGAATGATATGTATGGTATTTTGAGTCTTCTATATATAAAGTTCTTATAAATTTAATTTCTTAGCTATATATATATATAAATCAATTTTAAAGCCACAAAAAAAGGAAAATATATTAAAGCAATAATATATAGTTATAGTTGACAAAACGATAGTACAAATATACTGCTACTATTAACTATAATATGTCAAATAAATAACGCTACTAATAATCTTAATATATATAACGATAATGTGACGCTATTATAGAACGACAATTAATAGCATAAGAAAAAACGCTATTGTATGTGTCCATTCTAAGATAGCACCGACAAAGACAACGTTTACGAAATCGTTATCAAAAAGATAAAATAGTGTGTTTCGTATACTAAAAATACGCATATTTCTTGTAGTGATAGTAGATAGCACCAGCAAAGACAATGTTTACGAAATCGTTATCAAAACGATAAAATAGCGTTTTTCGTATGCTAAAAATACGCATATTTCTTGTAGTGATAGTAATCTTCCCTGAAGAATCATCAAGGTGTGTTTAATTGAATGAAAGCAATCTTGTGTGACAAAAAAAAAAAGCTTTGTTTAATCCAAAATCGAAGAAGGAACCTCTCTCTGCCTTATTACTAGTTCAGTATAATTTGTGCCACAAATTTTTTTATAGCTTTGTTTAATCCGAAGATTGAATCTTTTGTTTAATCCAAGATTGAAACTGATAATGATCTCTAGCTGTGAATATAGTAATGTTTAATTTCTTCACAAACGCCATCAATACTACTATATTCACAAGATTTGTTTAGTAGCTTTGTTCAATTTTGTTTAATAACTTTGTTTGATTTTTTTTATATCTCATCTATCTTTCTGCAACTTATTTGTGATCTGACTTTTTTTTGTTTTTCTCCGATCTCATAGGAAACTCAACGTTGGGTTGGGTTAATAGGAACCTGGTAGTGGTAAGTTCATCAATTCATTCGCTGCCCAAATTAACCTGGAACCTCTTTTTGAAGTTACGTCCTTCATCTCCTGCACCTTCACAAACACATATAAGCGATTGTATAGAATTTTTTTTTGGTTATAAAATATTTTAAAATCATCCAAAGTTTAGTAAAAAAAACTCATAGAATCTCATAGAATTTTATAGAATCATATTTCATTTTCTTTTTATTCTAATAGAAAAACTCTAAAACACAATCAAATTTTCTAAAATCTTTCAAAATTCTAAAATATTAAAATTATATCAAATCCTAAAATAAACAAGTTGAATACCCCTTCTAAGAGACTAAGATTAGTTATAAATTTCAAAGCGAATAACATATATTAATTTTTCACAAAATAAAATAAATAGATGCAATTAGGGAAAAGACTGGCCCATACCAAAATCCAAATATCAAAATTTGAAAAATATATTTTATAGAGGAGAGATACAAAAGAAAACAAATAATTGTATGGGTTTCGTACTTTCGTAGTGGGCTTTTCTGGTTTCCAATAGTCAGAACTAAGAAGTTTAGATTCCGAACAGTTAATAAGGGTGGTATTAGATTCTAATTTATAAAGATTTTTGAAGAGTTTAATAAAATCACTAAGAAGGGATATTTAAGGGATATTCAGCTTATATTTTAGAAGATTCTAGAGTGTTTTTAAAATCATTTGTTATTCAATTTGAAATTTATGTAAAATCATTTAAAATAATTTAAAATTTACTTGAAATTTAGTGTTATTCAAAATATTACAACTTTTAAAAAATGCTACTTTGAATGATTCTGCAAGACTTTTTTTTGTTTTTTTAGTTGACAAATATATGTAACAAAATCCTAGCTTTTGAGGTATGATTAGGGATGTCAAAATGATTAACTCAACTCAAATCAACTCATTACCTAATGAGTTTAGATGGAATGAGTTAATGGGTTGATCCAACTCATTTGTTTAAATGAGTTGTATTAACCCATAAGCTCATTAATTAAATGAGTTAAATGGTTAAATGGTTAACTCAACAAATTATATTAAAAATTAAACCTGAAATTTACTTATCAATGATGTTTTACACAAAACAAAAAAGAATTCTGTCAGATCTTTGTTCAATCGAATCTCTAACACATATCACAGTCCTGACATAAACCAATGTAAACTTGATCGACATAAATTGACAAGCATATAGAGATATATTCATGTTCAGCAAAATGGCATCAAAGGAACACGTGACTTTTCATTTCTTGGAAAAGTTACAGAGAAGTGAGAAGAGCAATTTAGCAAATATATCAAACATGTTAAGGTTAAAACTTAAAAGCAATCAAATCCACTGAGTATATATCAACATCCAACACTAAAATAATATACTAATACGGATTGAGAAACAACTAAGCCATTTACAGATAATCTGACTTTAACCATTTGCAGAAAA
>NC_025692.1:4527134-4551928 GCF_000633955.1 Camelina sativa | reverse complement strand
CCCACCATCACTTGACCATTCAATTATAATAGTTTAACCCAATTCGATCACACAACAAAAGAACAAAAGCCCATGTCTCTAAATCATTACGTACGGCCAGGTCTCTCCTCTTTCTCCTATTTCACTCCCTCGTTTTTTACATTTCCGCTTCCAAATCAAAATCCCAAAAACTTTTCTTCGATTCCGTAAAAGAAACGAATAGTTTTGGGAAAAATCATGATGAAGCTCTTTACAATGATGGCATGATGAAATTCTATTTTTCTCATAGCAACCCGAATTCTAATCAAGATGAAGTTGTTTTGGAGATAAAATCAAAGCATTGATCGGTTTACACATTTGATTGGTTTAAAAGTTTTGGTTATATTTAATCGGTTTAAACATTTGAGTCAATTTGACTCAATAAAAGAAGAATTGATGGATTAAATGGTTAAACCATTATCCATTACAACTTGTTGGGCATAATTTTATCGTCATAAATAAGTAAATATAATTTATTTAGTCAATGCATATTTTACTGGATAAAGTCAACATAAATATGAATTTATCTTGTAAAAAGAAAATCTTCTTGATTGATTCAATGAACTGAAAATCTTGCGACTGACTCTATCACGAGACCGAGAATCTCACGACTGACTCTATCACGAGACCGAGAATCTCGCGACTGACTCTATCACGAGACCGAGAATCTCGCGACTGACTTCGTCAGTAGACCGAAAGTCATGCGACTAGATCTGCTAATGGACCAAGAGTCTAACAACCGACATCGTTAGTGGGCCAAGAGCCTTGTGACCGACCTTATTATGGATAGGGTCGGCAAGCCCCAAGATATATCCTAAGGGATTAGGGTAAAGGGATCTATATACAAAGGGAGAGCAGCTTCCACGAGAGGGATCATCGAGAACAAAGCAAGAGACCTAAAACACAAGACACACGACTCAACTCTAGAACGCGGCTAGGGTTTATAGATTGATTCGCTGTGCCTTGAATTCTTGTATTTGAGCTCGAGACTTTGATCAATAAAAACAACTATTCAACATATGTTTCTTGTCTCCATAGTCTTTAAACGAATCGATTATTTTTGCCCTAACAGTTGGCGCCAGAAGGAGGGGCAAAGTAATCTACGTGAGATGACGGGAAACGGAAGTGACACGACCAATGTCGAAGCGACTGTCGCCGCTCAGCTGGAAGCCTTGACTGCCAAGATGAACGAGACGGTGCAGAAGCTGACGCAGATCGAGGCTGATAATGCTAGGCTACGGGAGGAGAATGCCTCGCTGATGACAACAGGAAGAATTTTTACTGAAGCAACCTCAAGATTTCGTGGCGTACAAGTAAATCGGATGCAAGACCTTAACTCAACTCCTGCAGCTACTCGAATGACGACCGCGACTGAAGACGGACGACTAGAGACTCCACGGGAGGAGAATAATGGAGGAAACCCTAGCATAAGGCAAACTCGCGAGAACCTTGTTCGAGAAGAAAACACGGATCAACAACGAACCGTTAACGCGCCGCACGTTACAGGATTCGAGCATGAACCACACACCATGTCAGCCGAAGCCGCTTACTTGGAAGCTATGCTTACAAAGCGTTTGGGTGCAGTAGAAGCCATGATCGGACAACTGCCAGGAGTGACTCCACCAATCCGAAAAAACAACTTGCACTCATATGCCGACACACCTTTTTCTCACAAAATTGCACTCACGGAGATGCCAAGAAAATTCACGTTACCAACAATGAAGATGTATGATGGAACATCTGACCCGGATGACCACATAGCACAATACAAACAACAAATGTTCACGACAGCCATCCAAAAAGAGTGCAGGGAAGCTACTATGTGCAAAGGTTTTGGCTCAAGCCTAACGGGTGCAGCACTTCAGTGGTTTATCAACCTGACAAACGGCTCGATAAACTCGTTTGCATCGTTGACAGATCTCTTTGTTGAGCAATTCGCAAGCAGCAGGAACCTAGAGAAAACAGCGGATGACCTTTACGAGGTACGACAAAAGAGAGATGAGTCGTTGTGTGCCTACGTGGGATGCTTCAACAAGGAAAAAGTATCGATACTCAGTTGCAACACGTCAACCGCCATCTCCGCATTCAAAAGAGGCTTGCTTCTAGATGGTGACTTGTACAAGGAGCTTACGAAGTATCAGTGCAGAACGATGGAAGACGTGCTTTCACGCGCATGGGCACAGATAAAGTGGGAGGAAGACTCGGCTTATCGCCAGCGACGTTCACCACGATCTGATTCTCTTGAGGTGAGAAACGAAAGGTCGAGTAGGGATGTCAAGCCTTACCAAAAACCTAAGGACGAGAACACTAAGAGTGGAAGAAAGAACACGCATCAACCATTGAGCGGAGCAGACAACTTGAAACCTAGATCATCAACATGGCCAGATATCAGTAACCTTTCAATCTCGCATGCACATTTAGTCGGTGTACTGAAGGAGATGGGTGAAACCGTGAGATGGCCTCCAAAGATGAAGGCACCTGACAACAAGCGTAACACCTCAAGGTGGTGTGAATTCCACAATAATCACGACCACAGGACAGAAGATTGCATCTTATTGAGGATGGAAGTGAATGAGCTGTTGAAAAAAGGATACTTGAGAGAATACTTATCTGACAAAACCCGCAACCGTCTGGATTGCGAAAACAATAAGCAAAAAGCAATTGCAGATGGTCCGGCTTCGCCCCCAAAACATGATCGAGTCATTAATGTTATCTCTGGAGGATCAGAGATAAGTGGAATAACTCACTCAGCTGCGAAAAGAAATACTAGAGCTGTCAAGAACTCTCAAAACAAAGGACACGCTACACAAGGCGATACACCGTCATACACCATAACTTTTACGAATGATGAGAGCAGCGTACCAACTCTGCATCACGATGCGTTAGTCATACAGCTGACGGTGGCTAACTGTTTGATGAAGAAGATATTGATCGACAATGGAAGCTCAACCAACATCCTTTATATGCAAGCATATAAGGAGTTGGGTCTCGAAGAAGGAGGACTAACACGAAAATCTATACTGTTGGTAGGGTTCAGCGGTGAAGTCAAGAAAAGTATTGGGGAAGTGACGCTTCCAGTGTATGCTGAAGGAGTTAACAAGCACACTAAATTTTTGGTAGAAGATTGTGCTTCGGCTTACAATGCTATTATGGGACGCCCTTGGATTCACGACATGGGAGCAATTCCATCGACTTTGCACCAGACTATCAAATTTCCCACCCCATGGGGAGTGAAAGAGATAGTAGGGGAACAAGAAAGTTCACGGTCGTGTTATCAAACTACTTTGAAAGGGAAGGGCCAACAGTTATAGCAATTACAGAAGCCACCACCGGTGCCACACGGCGAAGAGCCAGAGGTGGAGCAACTGGATGAGGTGCCGCTACTAGAAAACGATCCCGACAAACGGGTGAACGTGGGCTCAAAACTGTCAGTCGACGAGACTTATCAACTTTCTTCGATCAAACGCTGACTGCTTCGCTTGGACGCACGCCGACATGCCTGGGGTTGATCTAGACGTCATCATGCATCGTCTATAAGTAGATCCGGATCATCCACCAGTCAGACAAAAGCGAAGGAAGTTTGCACCTGAGCGTGATTCGATAATTAACAANAAAGAGGTCCAAAATCTCTTGGATGCTGGGTTCATACGTGAAGTGAAGTATCCGGATTGGCTAGCCAATGTGGTGGTCGTTCGAAAGAAAAACGGGAAGTGGCGGGTCTGTATAGATTTCACTGATCTAAACAAGGCATGTCCTAAAGACCCATTCCCGCTACCTCACATCGACAAGCTCGTATATGCTACCGCTGGACACCAACTGATGAGCTTCATGGATGCCTTTAGTGGCTACAATCAGATTCTAATGCATCCAGACAACCAAGAGAAGACGACATTCATGACTACACGAGGCATATACTGCTACAAAGTGATGTCGTTCGGTTTAAAAAACGCTGGCTCCACCTACCAAAGACTAGTGAACATGATGTTTGCTAGCCAAATCGGTCAAACTATGGAGGTTTATATCGACGATATGTTGGTGAAGTCATTGGTGGCAGAAGACCACATAGTACACCTGCATCAGGCCTTCACTACGCTACGCAAATACAACATGAAGCTAAACCCTTCGAAGTGTTCGTTTGGTGTTAGTTCAGGCTAGTTCTTTGGGTACATTGTCACGTTTCGAGGAATAGAAGCTAATCCAGACCAAATCAGAGCAATTCAGAGCATTGCTCCTCCAAGAAACGTGAATGAAGTGCAGAAGCTCACTGGAAGGATGGCTGCCCTCAACAGATTTATCTCGAGACTTTCTGATAGATCACATCTGTTCTTTGCTGCCTTACGAAAGCCAAAGCCAAAAGACTTTATATGGGACGACAAGTGTGAGGAAGCACTGAAGCATTTGAAGGAGTATCTCACGTCACCTCCTGTTTTGTCAAAGGCCAAAGACGGAGAAGTGTTGTTACTGTATCTTGCTGTATCAAAACATGCAGTCAGTGGAGTCCTCATATGCGAAGAAGGAAGCAAACAATATCCGGTGTACTATGTGAGCAAGTCTCTCTTAGAAGCCGAAACAAGGTACAATCACCTGGAGAAATTAGCGCTTGCATTAATAACAGCGGCAAGGAAGCTACGTCCTTACTTCCAAGCCCATCCTATCGTGCTAGTAACTTCGTCTCCTATAAAATCGGTGCTCCACAAGCCAGAGTTATCAGGGAGATTGGCTAAGTGGGCAGTCGAACTTGGAGAGTATGACGTCATTTATAGACCGACCACAGCCATAAAATCGCAAGCAGTAGCCGATTTTGTCGCTGAATTCGCACCAAGCATGATCCGAGAAGTGATAGAAGAAGTGCAAACGCTTCAGGATGGGACAAGAAACGGGGAATGGAAGCTCTATGTCGATGGTTCTAGCAACGTTAGAGGAACTGGTCTCGGCCTAGTTCTTATGTCTCCAACAGGCGATACAGCTTTGAGAGCAGTCAGATGCAACTTCCGAGCTACTAACAATGAAGCAGAGTACGAGGCATTGATAGCGGGACTAACGTTGGCTCGAGAGCTCGGAGCTCAAAACGTAGAAGTGTTACAATTCATTTGATCCATAAACCATTTGACCCACAAACTCATTTTATTCATGAACTCATTAGGGTAAATTTTTTTTAACTCATTAGGGTTCATGGGTTGAGTTGAATTGAGTTGATCCATCAAAATTGACCTATTTTGACACCTCTAGGTATGATTTTAAAGGATTTCATAACAAAAAAAACAATCCATAAAAATCACCTTGGACGAGAATTAACTGGAAGGGCGAGACACGTTCCTTGAGATGATAACACGAGCATATATTCTTCATCACTTTTACAGCATAGATCATATACGTACTCTAACTATGTGTGTGTACATGTTTCTCAGAATTAACAAAAATAATAGCAAAGATGTCGGAGAGTTTCAAAGTGTGATTCTGCTGTAGCAGAAGCTTCAATGAGAAAACGAGGCAGCCACCAGTAAGCATCAAGAGACTCTTTGAAGCTTACTCAAGAAACGGCAAGATGTCTTCCGAAGAGCTTCTAAGATTTGTGAGTGAAGTCCAAGGAGAACGGCACGCAGGATTGGACTACGTGCAGGATATCTTCCACAATGTCAAACACCACAACATTTTTCATCATCACAGACTTTTTGATCTCAACGCCTTCTATCGCTACCTTTTCAGCGATCCCAACTCTCCTCTTCCCTTGCCTGGCCTTGTACAAAGTTTTGAATTTTTTTTTAGGGATTTTTCTTTTCTTTAAAAAATGTCTGTGTGGTATAATTAATATATATATATATATATATATATATATATATATATATATATATATGTTGTTGATGGAGTTATAAAGGTGCATCATGACATGAAGGCACCGTTAGCGCATTACTTTGTGTACACGGGACAAAACTCTTACTTGACTGGGAACCAAGTGAACAGCAGAAGCAGCGTAGAACCGATCGTGCAGGCTCTCAGAAAAGGCGTAAAGGTGATTGAGCTCGACTTATGGCCTAATTCTTCCAGTTTTTTTTTGTGTTGTACAATATTTTAAAATCATCCAAAATTACTAATCAAATCTTATAGAATATTCTTTTTTGTTAAATAAAATAACTCTAAAACACAATCAAATCTCTTCTTTTAAAATTCTAAAATATCAAAATCCTACCAAATCCTTAAAATATCAAATTGAATACCTCCCTCTAAAAGTGAATAAGTGAAAAATTGTCAAAGATTGCTAGAGAACTTTGTTGATTAGTTTTCTAAAATCTTGTAAAGTCCTCCAAACAATCCCTGTATTTTTGTAAAACATTTCATGACTTTATTTTGTAAAGAAAATGACTAAAATTATGAACCAATAACATAGTAATTGAATTCATTAACAATCCTAGATTCTTTTGTTTTATTTGAATAACACAAAACTTTTAATGACTTTATAAAAGTCTGAATCTAATAACCCAAATTTGTTAAGATTTTAAATGTCTTTTTACAAATCACAAACTAATAACACTAAACTTTAACATAGTTTAACAAAATCTTGATCTAATAACAACATATTCTACATAACATTTAAAATCTTTAAAACTCTATTCAAATCTCAAACCAATACAAGTGTCATATATTGCTAAAAAACAAATACTAGTTTACCTGCAGCATATTAATTGACAAAAATAATTTGTATAAATTTTTTACTTGTCAGATATATCTTATTCCTATCATTCATTAATATTAATTTTTCATTTAATATAGTCAAAATTTATGTTCAAAATACAAAACAAATGTCAATAACTTTTTGACTCATAATTTTATTAGCATAAATGGAAAAAAATTTCATAGCAAAATTAAACAGATTGGGAAATATGAGATTACCCAAGAGTAAGATTAATTATATAAGTAGAATCTCTCTAAAAGATTAGCATAATATTATTCAGTTAAATTTATACAAAAAATTATTATCATCATGGGTATCACAAAAGCTTTGGTGATTTTTCAAATTGTCATATTAGCTGTTTCGTTGTCCAACCATATTGTTATTGCCTCAGGTATATTTAAATCTTTTGTGTTTGTGATTGTGATATTCTATAATCATAACTTTTGGACTCTATACAAAACTCTAAATAATGTATGGACTTGTTATACGTAATTATATATACAAAGATACAATACACATACTTGCATATACTGGCCGGTGTAAAAAACGCAAAAATTGTTATATGCTCGGTTTATTTTTTGAAAAATGGACGTTAATTACATATAATTTTTTTTTGAAAATTATTTATGAGCCTTAAAATATATGTAAATTTAGTATAGTACCAGTGCAAATGCACTTGTTGCACATCTCTATCACTGGCTATGCATATACATATTTTAATATATTTTTTGGTGGTTTTGTGTAGATGCAGAGATCGACAAACTTTCGGATAATTGCATCGCTGTGTGTATTAGAGGACATGGGTATGGGTCAAGATTAATATATTGGTTAAGAGAATGTTCTGCAGACTGTATAAAACGGGGATATCACAACGGAGATTGTGTAAAGCAAGGTATCGTACTTAGTTGTTGTTGCTATTAGTCCCCTAATGCTAAGCAATTCAAACGTTGTATTTATACAATTCTAGCATCGGACTTATGATTATCGTGTTAATTTACAATAAATAAAATGAAATAAAAAGTAATGTTTTTTTATATGCCTTTGCAATCAAACTTTTTTAAAAAAAACATAGTGGATATGAATTATATGATTAATTTTGTATATATCGGGTTTCTATGAGTTGTTTTTTTCTTTCTAACAATAAAAGTAACGTTACCCCGAACAAAACACTCGACCACCTGATGGTCGTGCCTAAGTTAGCCAAAATGAAACATTCGCATGGCTGTCCTCATCAGCAATGTTCTGAAAGCTCCGCAAGAAGAACTCAGCCTGGTCTCATCCTCCAAGACCAGAGCATAGCCTCACGCCTCTCCATTTCGGATCTGCCGACCTCACCGCCACATAAGCAAGATTAGCTCCCAAAACATGAATTCGATCAGCATTGAATCTCACTTCTTTATTTGTTTCTCTCTCGCAAAATCGTTTACTAGTTTGATCCAAAATATGCATATGTGGTAAGATCTATTTGCATCACCAACTTTGATGTTAAGTAAACCAGAGGAGAGAGTCTTTGGAACTGGAGAGCTTCTAACTTTGATGGCTAATGAGAAAATTCTCATGTGCCATTTGATCTACCTGAAGTAATTCTCCAAGTTCCTTCTTCTGATTGATCTCTGCTAAAAGTTAAAACATGATTCAATTCAACAAATTGTAATCGATTTAGCTCGCAAGAGTTGGGTTTTAATCAGTCAGAAGCTTTGGTAAGGAAAACACACTCAGAGGAAAGAGGGGTTGCCGTTTAGTTTGTCGAAGAGTTTTAAATGCTCTGTTTTCCTACTTATGATGTTTCTAGTTTAAACAAGTAAGTAAATTACATTATGGCCCTGTTAAGAAGTGAATCGCTGTCGAAGCCACCAGCGACCAAAAATATGTCTTTACTTTTCTTTTCAATACATGTTTTGTTGGATTTTTTTTATATTTTACCGAATTTATAATTAACACATTTGATATTGCATCCAAACCAAAATAGTAGTACCGACTACGGGTCGGGTCGAAATCAGAGTATGATATTAAGTAAATTAAATATATAATTTTATAAAATGTATAGAATAAATAAATTTTATATTATTTTGTGACAAACAAATCCAAATTTATGTAAATATTTTCCCACACTGTAGAGCGTGGGTCACTATCTAATTGGAATTATGAGGCCAAAGTACAAACATTATCGTGTTGATTATAATAAATGGAATCTTATAACATAACAAATTATATTAATGTGTTCTTAATCAAATATTTTGTGTAAGGTAACAATAAGAACTTACAAAGTCAATATATTGATTCGATTTAGTTATGCAATAAGTTACTGTTGACCAAACTTACAAGTGTCATATCTTGTTAAACAAAAAAAGTACTAGTTTACCTTCAACATATTAATTGACAAAAATAATTTGTATAAATTTTTTACTTGTAAGATGTATCCTTTTTTTTTTTGTCAATTGTCAGATATATCCTATTCCTATCATTCATTATTATTATTTTTTTCATTTAATATAGTCAAAAGATATGTTCAAAATATAAAATAAATGTCAACAACTTTTTGGAAAAACATTTAATAGCAAAATTAAACAGATTGGAAAATATGAAATTACCCAAGAGTAAGATTAATTATATAAGTGGAATATCTCTGAAAGATTAGCATCATCTTATTCAGTAAATTTATACAAATAATTATTATCATCGTGGGTATCACAAAAGCTTTTGGTGATTTTTCAAATTGTCATATTAGCAGTTTTGTTGTCCACTCATACCATTATTGGCTCAGGTAATTATAAATCTTTGGTGTTTGTGATTGTGATATGGTAATAATCATAACTTTTGGAGTCTATACAAAACTCTAAATAATGTATGGACATGTTATACGTAATTATATATACAAATATACAATACACATACTTGCATATACATAAGGCCGATGTAAATATCACAAAAATTGTTATACTCTCTGTTCAATTTTAGAAAATGGGCCTTAATTATTTTTTTTTTGAAAATTATTTCTGAGCCTTAAAATACATTTAAATTTAGTATACTCTAGTGCAAATGCACTTGTTGCACATGTCTATCACCGGCCATGTATATACATATTTTAATATATTTTTTGGTGGTTTTGTGTAGATGCAGAGATTGACAGAGTGTCATTGGATAATTGCATCGTTGTGTGTATTAAAGGACAATTTGGGTCACAATTTAAATATTGGTCACGAGAATGTTTCGCAGATTGTACTAAAAAGGGATACCAAAACGGAGATTGTGTAAGCCGAGGTGGCCTAGCTCGTTGTTGTTGCTATTAGTCCCGTAGTCCCCTAATGCTAAGCAATTCAAACGTTGTATTTATACAATTCTAGCATCAGACTTATAATTATCGTGTTAATTTACAATAAATATAATGAAATAAAAAGTAATGTTTTTTGTTTGCCTTCTTAATCAGTTTAAAAAAAAAACATAGTGGATTTGAATTATATGATTAATTTTGTATAAATCGGATTTCTATGAGTTGTTTTTTTCTTTCTAACAGTAAAAGTAACGTTACTGCGAACAGTACACTCGACCACTTGATGGTCGTGCCTAAGTTAGCCACCGCCACAGAAGCGAGATTAGCTCCCAAAACATGAATTCGATCAGCATTGAATCTCACTTCTTTATTTGCTTCTCTCTCGTAAGAACGTTTCCGAGTTCAATCCAAAAAATGCATACGTGGTAAGATCTATTTGCATCACCAATTTTTATGTTAAGTAAACCAGAGGAGAGAGTTTCTGGAACTGGAGAGCTTTTAACTTTGATGGCTAATGAGAATATTCTCCTGTGCAATTTGATCTACCTGAAGTAATTCTCCAAGTCTATTCTGTTTGATCTCTGCTAAAAGTTAAAACATGATTTAGTTCAAAAAATTGGAATCGGTTTAGCTCGTCTAAAGGCAAACCGGAAATTGCAAGAGTTGGGTTTTTATCAGTCATAAGCTTTGGTAAAGAAAACACTCTAGGAGGAAAAGAGGGGTTGTTGTTTAGTTTGTTGAAGAGTTTTGAATACTCTGTTTTCCTACTTGTCCTGTTTTGAGTCTAAACAAGTACGTAAATTACATTATGGCCCTATTCAGATCGCAACCATTGGCGACCAAAAATGTGTCTTTACTTTTCTTTCAATCCTTCTTCATCTTTTTTTTTTCCTTTTTCATGCTGCTGCGACTGAAATCCCATGAAATAGTGACACCACTTATGCCTTTGTTTATAAGAAGCTACTGTCACTGGTTTGAACCATATACAGAGATATACGGAAAAGACGATCTACGGAAATATTTTGTAACTTAACAAAATCTAAGTTTTAATTGGGAATTTGCCAGTATTACAATTATACCCTCTAATATATTAATAATTACAATATGTTGATGTTACTAAAAGAATCGCTGGTTTGAGTGGTGCAACCAACAAAAGAACAGGGGATCGTCTATGTATTGTGAAATGCTGATCAAGCCAATAAATGAGTTTTAATTTACAAAATTTGTATTCTATTTCAACCTAGCTACCGTATTAGTTGTTTCTAAAGTGTTGTTCCAGTTCTATATTTTCTTATTTTGAGCAAGCAATCTTTCTGGTGAGTTGGATTTTTTTTTTTTGGCTCTGTTTTAACTGTTAATATGATTATTCCTTTTTATTTGTTTGTATTTGAAAAATTGGAAGAGCTATACTGTTTATGAAGACAAAGGGTCGAGAAGCGTCAGGCATTTCGTTACATCTAACGGATCAAAAAGCGTCGGCCATTTTAATACTTATAAATAATAAATAATGACTTTTATAAAATAATCAAAAAGCGTCAGCCATTTTTTAAAATCCATTTGAAACAAGACAAAATAATAGATTCTCATTAATGGTAAAAACGTCGATTGCCATACGTTTGAAACCCCTAGACTATGCTCACGTTCTAATTCCTATTAGCTAATCTATATCATTTAACGAATTTATGCTATAACAAACTACGATTAACCGGAAAAGACAGAACGAGAAACGAGGATTGGAAAAGAAACAAACTCTTTATTTAACAAACTTAAAATCCGATTATACAAAGCTTAACCAGTTAATGGTACAAAAGTTTGTTTATATAGTTAAGCGAATTAACTATAGTAGACCAAACTTGGTTCACCAATCTAATTGAAATCAAAATAACCTAGCACGATAACCGGTTCATCACATCTAATATGCTACTAATAAATAATAGTAACCTGAGATCTAATTACTTGAGTGACATGTTCTGTTCTATTCATCGAAGTTTAATTATGTTTCTACTTCTAGGGTTTGCGAAATTTGATTAATTAAGTCAGATAAATATCTTACTATATTAAGTGAGAGACCGTCGTCCTCAGTATATGAAAATGTTCTTCCGTTATCCTCGTCTTGTTTTTTTTTTCCTTTGTTATTTCACTACAAAAAAATAATTTTATTATGACAAAATATTTAGTCACAATAAAAAGTATTTAGTTACAATATAAACATTGTTACGAATTTGTGACGATTTTTGAATAGTTGCAATACAATCGTCACAAATTTTTATTTGTAACAAAAACGTCACAAGAGTTGCAACAAATATATTAGTAATCATTTTGTCATCATTAATTACGACACAAAAAGTAACAAAACTGTCTCAATTACAGACTAACAAAACGTCTTTAAATCGTCACAATTCGTGTTTAAAATAACGTTTTAATTATGTATCTTATTATTACGAAACTATAGTCTCAAATGGTCACAAATGATAATTAAAAATTTGTCGCAAAATTTTAACAAATACTCAAAAATCATGATATTTTGTGACGATCATAATGTCCAATCTTATCATTAGAAGTTAGTTTCAAATGGTCACAAGTTATTACTAAAAAATTTATTGCATATGATAAAAATTATAACTAAAAAATTAATCTCAAAACAATATTCTTTTTTAAAATTTATAATCATACAATTTTTTTATAATCATAAACATTAGATATATATTATAATAAGCTATCTTTATTCTTACAAAGAAAATAAATCACAAATTCGACGAGATGCACATATTCGACCATAACTTTCATATTATAACTCCTATGCAAATGATCCCAGGCTCTCTGGAAAGACTCTCTGGAAAGGTAAGACTCATATCTTTCCAACGGCGGGTAGATCAGCTTCTAGTTCAATTTGTAGCAGTGAGAAACGATTTCACATGATGACTGATGTTAATTCGCGGATCTGCGTAGAATAGGTTTGAGAAAACATGTATAACTTTTAATTTACAAAAAGGGTTACAAAATTTTTTGGGGAAAACTTACATTTATGGGTTGAGAAATTTCTCACCAAAATCCGTCAGTAGAAGAGTCCGTTTACCCCTTATTTTCCACCATCTCCTAGGACATGTAAGATCTGTCCTTAATCTCAACTGTGGCTCTTTGTTCTTTTTCTCTCAAATGGTTTATTCTCTCTCTCTAGGTTTAGGAGGCACGAAATTATAAAGAATAAAACCCTAATCATCTCTTAAATAAGTCTTGTTAAATTAGGGTTAGAGACTTGGCTTATTGGGCTTTGTATAAATGACATAACAATTTATACTATTTTATGACTAATGTTTACTCATTTTAATGTTACAAACTGTGACTTCCATATCTGTTATAAGTTCATAACTAATTTGCAACAACATATTGGTCACAATGTAGTCATAAGAGTGACGATTAATATTATCGTAGCATATTCGTCACTAATTGTGACAAATTTTTGTTACTGATTTTTTCCGTCATAATATAGTGACGAAAATACTATGAATTTGTGACAAATAAATTTAGTCATAATATCATATTTAAAGTGTCACAAATTTGTGATGAAAATTTTTTGTCTCAAAAATACGTCTCAATAAAATTATTTTCTTTTAGTGTTTTGTTTAACAAATCTTAGTGATAGTCAAAATATTCAAACAAAGAAGAGTCAAATATATTACTCTGTTTTTACTCTGACACTAGTATATTGGAAAAAAGGAAAAGACAACAAGTTTTTGTATGTGCCCAATTCATATCGACAGGTAATATAATATGTATCTGTTCTTTATAGTGTCTTCATTCATTTGGGAATTATACACTTGTATATTACAAAAGGATAAGTAAAACAAAGCAAAGTAAGAGATAAGATTAATGGTCCAAATTAACTCATTAGATCTCTATATACAAACCCATTTTGGAAATAAATAGGCCATCTGTAGTAATAAAGCATAATACTCTTTTTTTCTCTACAAACTTTTTATTTATCTTTTCAAAATAAAAGCTAAAAATAGTTTTTTTTTAGTGAAAATATACTAGTTTGACACAAATTTGGTAATTAATTGCTAGATTAACACTCCATCCTATCCAATAACTAAAATGACACAATTTTTATGTAAAAAGACTAAAAACCCAGATTTTTTTTATTTTTTTTTTAAAAAACGAAAATACAATATAGCATTTAATATTTTGATTTTAAAATATGATTAATGAAAAATATAAAATGATTAAAAAATAGACTAAAACACAGAAAATTTAATTTTTTTTTAGTTTTTTATAAACGAAAATACAATATAGCATTTAATATTTTGATTTAAAAATATTATTAATGAACAATATAAAATGATTAAAAAATATGATGTTTATTTTTTAATATAGTTTTTAAAAATAAAGTATGATTTAAAATATAATGTAGAAAAATAATATTCAAAAAATTGTTTATAAAAATATTATTCAAAAACGAAAATACAATATACCATTTAATATTTTGATTTAAAATATAATGTATAAAAATAATATTTAAAAAATTTACAAAATATTTTAAGATATATAGTTTAAATAAATTTTATTTAAAATATAATGTATGAAATTATATCTAAAAAATATTGTATATAAGAAGTATTAAAATATGATTTATGAAAATATAATATAATATATAAAATATGATGTTAATTTTTTAAATATGATTTAGGAAAATTAAAATATATAAAATATGCTTTAAATATATGAGTTTAAAAATATGATTCATATTATGATTTATAAAAAATATAATTAACAAAAATATGACTTCAACTTAAAACAAATCTGTTGTCACTATATTTACATTTTACATCTAATAAATCTATTATCAAACACCAGATTTTTGGAAGCAAATAAAAACAACTGTCATAGCGTAAAAAAACCTGCCATAACATATGGTATTCACATAGGTCATTTTAGCAATTTTTAGAAATATTATAAATTTGTTATCAAACGATAGATTTTTGGTTAAATTAAAAAATCTGTCATAACTTAAAACAAATCTGTTATCACTAGAGGTCAACTTAGTAATTATTTTTCTATAAAAAAATATGTCATGTTACGACAGACTTTTAATCAAGAAAATAAATCTGAAATAACGGTGGAAAATAAATCTGCCAGACATTTTACAAATCTGTCATATATTGTGAAAATCTGTGATGTGTTTATAAATAAGTCTGTCATGAAAAATAAATTTTTCATCAATTATAAATCTGTCATAAGTGTAGCTAAAAAATCTGTCATCCAAAATAAATCTGTCATAAAAAATCTGTCATACAAAAATAAATCAATTGTGCCAAAACAAATCTGTCATACATAAATAAATATGTCACAACTAGTCCGACAGACTTTTGAAAATATTTAGATTTTCTTACAAAAAATTCTGGGAAGGTAAATTTGACTTTATTTTTTTTCTAATAAAGAAAAAAAAATGTATTTTAGGCAAAAAAATAACTCATCTAACCTTCACATTTTATGAGTTAGTTTAGTAAATAAACTTTTAATTTGGATCAATCTAGTTTTTCTCCGTCCCTATTTTTTAATACAAATTTTGGGATAATCAGTAACAGTTTCTTTTGTGTGTGTCCATATTGTGTGATGTCTTTTTGAGTAAAAAAAAATTAACATTAAGATATTTAGATTTTAGCCCAACTGGAACCAGCTGGCATGTTTGTTTCCTTATGTGATGTTATGTTATCTCAGGCAGTTGGTGCGGCAGGAGGTGCGATAACGATCATGGAGATGATACCAGAAAAGTATAAGACTATGATTGGAGGAAAGCCTTCGTATCAAGATGATGCACACATTGGAGCTCTCGCAGAAGTGATTCTTAGTTTTAGTGTTACATTCTTGGTGTTACTAATAATCCTAAGAGGTCCTCGTAAACTGCTCGCCAAAACGTTCGTGCTCGCTCTCGCTACCGTATCAGTGTTTGTCGTAGGATCTAACGTCACTAGACCATTCATGAATCCTGCCATTGTAAGCAGGGGCGGATCCACCGTATACATGGGGGGTGCAGGTGCATCATATGGATTTTAAAAAAAAAAGTATATTATATAGTTTTTATAGCATGCACCACATTGAAATATAAGATTGCACCCTACGTATTTATTCATGCACCTCAATAAATGTTAATTATCTAAAGTTTAAAGCTCAATAAATATACCAAATTTTAAATCCACTTAATTTTCTTCCTTTTTCTTTTGATAGAGGATAATAATAGGCAATTTTCTTTTAAATCTAATCAAATCCCTCACACAAATATTTTATCTCCATAATTTTCTAAACTACATAAATGGTACGGTATTGAATTTCTTTCTACGGTGAAACAGAGGATTAGAGAAGGAAAAAAAAACTCATAGGTTTGACAAATTTATTTGACAAACAAATTGGTAAACTCAGTATAAGGTTAATTGTTTTTATATTAGATTTGGATTTTCAAGAGTTTAATGATCGTTTTACTGAGATAACACTGATCTACTAATTTGTATGACTTCATTGAGTCCAATTGATTCATTTCGTGAGTTTGAAAAGGAAAAATTAGTGAGATTGGCCAAATTATATCCAGAAGATTTTAGCGTGGAGGAGTGTTTATCTCTTGAGCATCAACTATTACTTGGAATCTACATTGACAATGTAAAAGAAATAAAAGGTTCGATAATCTGAAAAATCTTGGAGATCTTTCTCTTTTAATGGTGGAAACACAAAAGCATCTCTCACATCCTTTGGTTTATCGGCTTTTAAAGTTAGTATTAAATTTACTTGTCGCTACCGCAAGTGTCAAAAGGTGTTTTTCTGCAATGAAACTACAGTGAAGATAGCAACTCGCAACTGCATTGGAGACCAATTTCTAAGTGACTGTCTTGTATGTTATATTGAAAAAGAGTTGCTTGATTTCGTCACTAATGAAAGAGTGATAAAGAGATTTCAGTCTATGTGTGAGCAAAGAGTATGTTTGTAAACTACATAGTTAAAGTTTTTTTAAATAATTTTTTTATTATTAAATAAATTTTTGTACCCGGTGAAAATTGTTTCTGGATCCGCCACTGATTGTAAGTTCATTAATTATCATTCATTGATCCTACCTAGTAGCTACTCATAATCTTGACATTTAATCTTGTTAATTATATAGTCTTTGTGGTTAATTTATATTGCTATATATATATATATGCAGGCATTTGGATGGGCATACATATACAAGTCTCACAACACATGGGACCATTTCTATGTGCATTGGGTTAGCTCCTTCACGGGAGCTATATTATCTGCGATGCTCTTTCGTATTCTATTTCCGCCGCCAAGTCTGGTCCAGAAGAAACAGAAGAAAGCCTGAGGAAAATTTTTTGCTTAGCAAAAAAAAAGCCTGAGGAAAAGTATTTGAGTCAACATTTGTTTGTATTCGTGCTCGTACTGTAGATCGTTTGTACTTTGTAGACTTTTATATATGTTTTTTTGCTCTCTTCATGGATTCGTATGGACGTCACGTCATATTTCTCCGGTTTGTACGTAATCTTTTCACTCTCGTCCGGTTTAGTATTATCGGTTTAGCTTTATCATTTATTTGGTTTGGTTGTGGTTATGTCAATCCGGTTCTGGTTTACGATCTGATATGGTTCGATTCAACCGAGTTATGAAAATTTAGGGGTTGTTAAAAATGCAAATCACGCAAACATTACTGAGAAATTATACACAGTAATGTATTTTGGGTTAATGTAAAAGCTCGTTGTGGGAGTTAATGTAACAAATTTTTACGGGAGTTACCATCTCCCGCAATCGTAACCCATAACGTCTTTTGTTTGTTTGTGTCTATCTGCAGAAAAAAATACAAATACACAGATCTGGGAGCGAGCACACAAAGTGTTGGATCCAGGCTTTTATACTCCAGATCAAATCCGGCGATTCAAGCCGCCTCTTATAATCCACCGTCGAATCTGGAGCCGTTACAGGATCCGCCGCAGACCACGGCGTCATCCGGCACCGGAAACGGCAACGGCAACGGTAAGATACGCTACCGTTCGCCTTCTTCCACTGAGCTTCTGGAGTCAGGTAACCATTCTCCTACATCTGACTCTGCCGACGGAGGTAAGATGACGGCGAAGCGTGGTGGGATTGGGCGGCACGAATCTATATCTGACAAGATCCAGCGCCACCGTGGTCTTGTGCTTGTGATTTCGGTTCCCATTGTGTTGATCGCTCTTGTTCTTCTGCTGATGCCTGGGAGATCGACTTCTGATTCCGTCGTTGAGGAGTACAATGTGCTTAATCGCAAGGGAGGTCCTAATTCGAGAGGTCCGAAGAATTACGCTGTGATTTTTGATGCTGGGAGTTCTGGTAGCCGTGTACATGTTTACTGTTTTGATCAGAACTTGGATCTTATCCCTCTCGGCAATGAACTTGAGCTCTTCCTACAGGTGTGATAAAATTGTTTCCGTTTCCTACTGGATTTGATACTTAAGAGTTACCGTTTACCTGCACTGCTTGATAGAATCTTGTGTCGTTTTCGAGACTTGATTCAGATTCTTATGGTGATTTAGTAATGCATTTGTGTTATTTAAGCTAATATAGTTGTTACTTGTTAGTGTGTGGAAAGACTTGGACTGTGTAGCCAGAGCTTATTCATTTCATATCTGTTTGGATAGAGCTTAAATGAGATGCACTCATACTTGCATGTCCAAAGTTTCTTTATTTGATCCTCCTCTAGATTTGATCATAGCAATATCTTGCCTCGCCCTCAGGCAGAGCTCAACTAGATGAACCGGAAGCGTATAACTTTGCTTTCAGTGTATATAATGGACATGGAACTCTGTGTTTTCGGTATTAACATGAAGCTTGAACTCACCTAACTAGCATCACTTAGTTTCTTGTTTCATTATATCGCAGTGGCTTGAATTTCTGGTTTAGTTTTCGCTTTATTGGAGCTTGTTGGAACTTTGGCTCTAAGCTGTTTACTGATTTGATTTCAGCTAAAACCAGGGTTGAGTGCATATCCTACTGATCCCCGGCAAGCAGCAAATTCTTTGGTGTCTCTCCTTGACAAAGCAGAAGCTTCTGTTCCTCGCGAGTTGCGTCCAAAGACACCTGTCAGAGTTGGAGTATGGAAATGAATTCTCCCCCTCATAGATAATTGAAGCTCTTTCATAGTATCGTTGCTTATTTTGCGAATCATCTGAAGTGATTTTGTGTATATCTTGTCAGGCAACGGCAGGTTTGAGGACGCTGGGTCATGAAGCATCTGAGAACATTTTGCAAGCGGTAATTATATTTCCACATATTATCAGTCACATTCGTTAAGTCCCTTAGCTCTTATACTTTATTATGATTTTGTTTATAAGGTTAGGGAACTCTTGAGAGATAGAAGCATGCTGAAAACTGAGGCAAATGCTGTTACTGTACTCGATGGTACTCAGGAAGGTTCTTATCAGTGGGTATGTTCTCCCACATTTGTTAGTGTTTATACCTTTAATTTCATCGTCAACATATCTAGAAGTAAATTCTGGATTGCTATCCTTTTTCTTAATTATTCAATAACAAGTGTTTCACTATGGCAACTGTAATAGTTTGAAGTATAGTATGTAATGTAGTGTTATATTTCAAGCTGTTGGGCACAAGCCAACCTCTAATCAAGCTGACATTTTGTCTTATTTGGCTTCGACTTTGCAGGTGACAATTAACTACTTGCTAAGGAACTTGGGAAAACCATACTCAGATACGGTTGGAGTGGTTGATCTTGGAGGGGGGTCTGTTCAAATGGCATATGCTATATCTGAGGAAGATGCTGCAAGTGCACCAAAACCATTAGAAGGAGAGGATTCATATGTCAGAGAAATGTACTTGAAGGGGCGGAAGTATTTTCTCTATGTTCACAGGTTTGTCACCTCTTGTGGTCTTCTTGACGTAATGCGTCTTTGAATTGTCTTAGACTAACGGTTCCCGAAGAGCTGGCAGTTAGTCCTCTTCATTTGTATATGTTCTAGACTGCCATACTCATTAGAAATTCTGGTCTTCCATTCATCTGTAGTCCTTAATGTGAGGTATTGTTATTGGCTTCTTCTTGCTTGTAGTTACCTACATTACGGATTACTGGCTGCCCGAGCAGAGATTTTGAAAGTTTCTGACGATTCAGACAACCCCTGCATTGTGACAGGCTACGATGGTGAGAGATTATTGTTTTGCCATGAGAGCATTCCAACTAGAGTTGTCTGCATATATCCTCATCATATGACACATTTTTTCATTATTGCCATTATCGTCGCGATCCTTAGCAAGAAAATCTCTGGATATGCAATTTCTCTTAAGAATATTTGATCATTAGTTTTTGGTTTCTTCTAACATACTTCATCACTGTAGGTAAGTACAAGTATGGGGGAAAAGAATTTAAAGGCACTGCTTCACCATCTGGTGCGAGTCTTGATGAGTGCCGAAGGATAACCATCAACTCACTAAAAGTGAATGATACACTGTGTACACACATGAAATGCACATTCGGTGGAGTTTGGAATGGTGGTCGAGGTGGTGGCCAAAAGAATATGTTTGTTGCTTCATTTTTCTTTGACCGTGCTGCTGAGGTAATTGAACTAAAAACACTGTTTCTCAAGGCTTTTCACACACAACCTGTAATTTTTTTTGTTAAAGTCGGTAAAATGGGTTTGGTTATGACACAGGCTGGATTTGTTGACCCAAAGCAACCGGTTGCTACAGTTCGTCCCAAGGACTTTGAGAAAGCAGCAAAGAAAGCTTGTAGTATGAATCTGGAAGAGGGAAAATCAAAGTTCCCGCTTGTGGAGGAAGAGAATTTGCCTTACTTGTGCATGGATCTCGTTTACCAGTACACTCTACTCATTGATGGATTCGGTAAGTATCTCCTTTATATTCACCTTAAAACTCATAAAAACAACAATTCAATTTCAATACACCAAAAAACATGAAAGAAAAGAAGTTACGTTTATATGTTTAATAAATTTTGGTTTAGGATGGTCTGGTGCTGGTCCTGTAGTCCAAAGTTTTAAAACATGAAAGAAAAGAAGTTACGTTTATATGTTTGATTTTGTCTAATGTTGCTTTTCTTGTGGTAAAAAATAAAACAGGATTGGAGCCATCGCAGACAATAACATTAGTGAAAAAGGTAAAATACGGAGAACACGCCGTGGAAGCTGCGTGGCCATTAGGTAGCGCCATCGAGGCCGTATCCTCACCGTGAGGAGCATTTTGGGAATTAGAAAAAAAACCTTAATTCTTTTGATGTCTCCCAAAGCTTTTTCTTCTTTACCTCGATTTTATCAATCCTTAAAGCAACTTATCATTTTTATTATAATAATCGTATTTAGATAAAATGGTTTTGTTTTTTTGGCTTATATTAATATACATATCTTCTTTTTTTCTCAGATCTTTGATTCTTCTTTGTAAAATAGCGTAATCTTATTTTGTCTTGATTTGTTATATTTTTATGGAAAGATTGCAACATTCTTAATTTCTTATATTTTTCAGTTCGTGTATTTGTTCATGAAACTATATTGTCGTGAACAAATCATGAGTTTACTTTGTTATTTTTGTNTTTTTTTTTTTTTTTTTTTTATATGGGAACAACACAGATGATATTTCAGTTTCGTCTGAAAATTAAAAAATAATTATCAAAAAAATATTACAGTTTCGCATGTTTATGTTTTCAGTTACATAATTGTGATAAGGACGTCTGTTGTGATTGTGGTGTTTCGTGAATCCACGTGGTGATTGAACTCCAATTATTGTCTCCCTGCTCTTGTCCCTCGAAAGATAGGCAATTACTTGCACACAACAAATGGTGATTCATCATTTTATTTGGCTTTTAAAATATTATATATATATATATATATATCTTTTCTAAATAGAACCAAAAGTTTCATAAAAATTTAAACTGTTTTTAAACATTGTGTCACGAAGTAATCTAATTAGCCGACTTTTTAGTTGGCGAAAGAAATATATCTTTCAAAAATATGAATCTACGTAGCAAGTTTTCTTTTTTTTTTTCATACGTAGCATGTTTTTTTAAAACTTATTATATAGTATCACTTAAATCACTGTCATTTTAACCTTCTATATATTACACGAAGATTTCAATTTTCAACCTTAATAATAATAAGACGGATTTAATTTTTTTAGAACAAACGGCAGCATATTGGGTTCTTGACCCTAAGTTCAAAGTTAGAAGTGTTTTTGGATTAGGATTACATAGCAATTGAAATTTACAATATTTTCAATATATAATGAACATTTTATATGACATCATGTGCAAATATTAATCATTGGTTAAATCATATGATATAAAAAGAAAATCGGGATTCACAAAATTTACGTACGTTGATATCTAAGAAAAGGGGGGCATATATTTTCAACCTTCATGGTGAAGCTAAGTTTTATTTTTCAATGAATTATTGGGGCATCATTTGAATTTTAAGAAATAGAATAAAGCAAACCCAATAATATTAATTTGTCCATAAAAATGACGACATATAACACATTTATTTTCAACGAAGAATCTTACCTTTCACATATTGAAAAGACTTATCCTTGATGAAATGATAATCATCTCTAGTTTTGTTCAGTAGTTTGATTATGGTGACAACAAACGTTTCAGAGATTAATGATTAATCTTATGTAGAAGATTATATTGATATGAAAGTTTTTTGTATATTAAAACAAAAATGAAATTGAATCATTGGAGTTAGACTAAAGAGACGATTGTTTCTTCCTACGTAGAACAAATCTGAGTTTGAACCTAATTATGATAAAAGGAAAAAGAAGAAAATAACCTTATTAGGGATTATTCGATGAACACGCATGAATAAGTATCAGGTTTTGATTGGTGAGCTAAATAATTTTATCGATGTGACACTTACTTATTATGACCCATGCATTAGCTAAAATAATTGAACTGTGGAAATATCATCCATTCTTTACTCGTTTTGTTTAACATATTTTGGTGTAGATGCACACAACACACTTGGATTTGTATCATTTGCTGATTTTTTTTTTTTAATCAAAATCTCATTTGCTGAAATAAGTTTTGATTTCCATGCTTATTCCTTTATATGTCCACATATGTGCGTGTGTGACGTTTAAATACATGTTTTGTTGATTAGTTGTCTTGCAATGGGGGAGCAATTAATTACACCGAAGATCAAATAAGTCGTTTTCTAATTAGGGTTAATCACGAATTAATTTGAGTGATATAAGACTTCGATCAACTAAGTAAATGAAAATGATCGAAATTGACAATATATATTTAATACACTGTCAAAAATATAACAAAATTTCCGCGTAAACTATTATGTTTATGTCATAGCTTTCTGAAAGCGTTAGCATTCTATTATCAATTCTTATTTTTATTGTAACAAATATATATATAGCCATATAATAAAAGCATATAAGCATATATATCAGAAAATTGTGTTACGCAAACACTTTTGGATTACCTTTTTAAAATTTTAGCTATGTAAGTTTATGAAAATATAATTGTCTAGTTTTATAATCAAAATCATATTGATAGTATTTTTTGTGATCGATGCTAGTAAGTTCTAAGTTAGTAACAATTTTGGACGTGCTATCACGCTGGCTAAGAGGCCACCTGGTGCCACATCATAGGCACATTGCCAACGTAAATAATTGTAACCATTGTTTGGTTTATTAAAACAAAAATATGATGAGAGGCTTTACCCCTAATTAGGTATGATGATCTTTAGGGCATAAATCTTATGCTATTGTTTGCACGTATAAACTCATTTTAATTAACTATATATATACGTGTTTAGGAAACAATGAATACACGCGTACATGTATACTTCTTAAACGCATGTTGCTACTTAAATCATATTTATTTTCAACCATACGATATGCGTATGTGATCATATTGATTTTGGATAAAAGTTTCCTCAATCGACATACAATATGCATATTAATTTGGATTTATGAGATGTCATATCGAAGAAGAGATTACAAGCATATCGAACCATTTCAAAAGATTCTTTTATCAATAACATACAATATGCATATTTGGATTTACGAGATGTCATATCAAAAATATTATCACAAACAACTCAACTACAAATCAAATTCAGTTTAATATTGTTTAGAATGACGAATTGAAATCATGAAGATTATGACGATTATACACATAAAGCATGATAGGGCTCAAATTTATTTTGCAAATAGTTTATTTTCTTTCTGAATTCTTAAGAAAAACAGACATAGTGGTATTAGAATATTCAAAATAAGTGATTTAACGTATTTAATATATTTAAAATAAACAAATTCTAAAAACAGTTAACTTCTTCGCCACTCATGATAAATTTAGAATGAAAGATATATTAACCAATAGTTATTATTCAATGATGTTAAAACAAAATGAAATTTGATGATCTATAACACTAGACGACATATACAACGAGTTTTACGGAAAGATCAAAGATGAACAAAATAGTTAAAATAAATGTGATCCACTGGCAGAAGATCTGAATTGTGTATAACATAAATTATTCCTTCTGTTTACATTATTTTAGGATTATATGTGTGTTTTAACTTTTTTTGTAATGATCAAGTTTAATCAATATATATTTCATTTGTGAAAAAAAAAAAAATCTTTTTAATGTAAAAATTGGTATAAAAATCCTAATTTTTAACATGTTCTTTAATTGTATGAAATCAAAATCACATTTACTAATATTTATTGTGAAACAAAGAGGGTAATACGGAGTACTAACTATCTATATATAATGATTTACTGCAGCACTTACTTTGAAAGAAATTTTTAAATAGAATGTAAAACTACAGTTAATATGAAACAGAGAG